>NC_056744.1:380727500-380755000 GCF_019279795.1 Protopterus annectens
TTCTTTATAACTTCAGGAATTAAATCCAGCATAGCTTCCATTTCCATTCTCCCTCTCTCACTCACACACACAGGTTTCAACATAAGCAATCATACTGTAAACATTTTATTGCAAAACTACAATCTTTTTATTTGCATGATTGTGTTGGTCAGTGGTAACACTGAAGTCTAAAATACAGTTCAAGTTAGGTAGCAGCTAGCATTGTGGTACCGCGAGAGTAAAGACATTTTTTTTCTAATCTCTACACTGTTGCATCATCAGCCTGACAGAATTATAAAATAATGGACAAGAAAGTATTTACATACCTTGCTATGTTCACCTGGCAGGTTACTGCTAAAACATTTATTTGCTTTATTTTATGTATTTACGTTTTGTTTACCAAGGGAAAGCACTAATCAGAAGTAACCAATTTCAATGTCAACCAGAGTACAAAATCAAAATTTCATTTGGTGGGAGATCGCAAAAGAGTATGAAACTACACATCTGTGAAATGCTGTCATCAAACTAATAAAAATGTAAACAGTACATGCGATTGTAATATACACTACTTTTACAATAAATCAACACAAATCTCAATTAGAGATTGATGTGTCTGTGTGATTCAGATCTCTTTAAGTGGAAATGATAGCATAGCTGAATAGAGTGAGGGATGTTAGACTAAAGTTTGTGAGTAGTGGGAAGGAGTAGATATGTTAAGCAAAAGATTGAGTGAAAAGTGTAGAGTGGTGCAGTAGAATGTGTCACATGAGGGTTAGCTAAGTATTACTAGTAGTAGTAGAAAGAGAGAGACTGATGCATGGAGCCTCAGGGGTTAAAAACGAGAGGCAGCTGCAACTTCAAAAATGTGCTCAGCTCACCAGGCAGTTTTTGTTTTTTTTTTTTTACATGGAACTGTAGAAGTAAAATGATTCAGTGTACAACCACTGCAATTGTCTGTGGGTTTATACCATCACAGATTTCTGTCAGCTTCCTTATTTTATCCTGCAGTTCAGAGCTGGGAATTCTTCCGTTTTAAGTCCTTCTTTGCAAATGGAGTTCACAGTAATCATGGTATTTAACTTGCTTGATCAGGATTTTTGAAGTGTTACAGGGCTGAAGTCCCTAGAGAGAAATGCTTTTGACTACTGGAGCTCTATAGGTAGCTCAGGTGGGGTTTCAAGGACAGTAGACCAAGCAGTGGGAGAAAAATAAAAGGATAAAGCTGTCTATAAACTTCAGTGCAGAAATATACAATGCATCGTCTCTCACAGCAGAGGGGTCAGAAGTGTGTGTGCCTAAGAGTCAATATGCAGAAGAACAGTGCATATTTATGATATTTATAAGTGCAAAGAACAAAAAATGGTCCTGCTTGGATTCAAACACTGAAGTGTTTTAATTTGCAGTTTCGGTCCTAACCCAAAAGAGTCACTAAAAGAATCCAACAAATAATACTGATGTCGAAGAAATGCGTGTATTTTACAGTTTTATAATTTGTTGTAGTCTTAACAGATAGTAAGTATCCCAAGCATAGCTCTCAAGTGTCCAGATTTTTGCCGCGTATTTTTAGTCTGTTTCTCATAAAATTGTGGTTTTCTGACAAATCACTGAGGACTGAAGTTGGAATATAATGGCACACATTTGATTTCAGACTTCATATCCTTCAGAAAATCCATACTAATGCAAAACATGTTATTCTATCAACCTTCTAAGTTAGTAAGTGCAATAGTTAAAGTGTCCCTATTTGGGGTCCTTATCCCCCCATTATTTGTGCCCTTGTCCAGATTTCTTGTTCTAACAGGTTGAGGGGAATGATTCCAAGGCAGAAATAATATTGGTAATCCTAGGTGAACTAAAATAAACAAAGCTGTTCAAATCACAAAAAGCAAGCAAATGTGCCCCAAAACAACAACCAGTCCACATAAAATACATCTTGCAGTATTTGTCCACACGTTTAATATTTTCTGAGGCTAGTCTTTAAAAATAGGTGTTTCTGTCACCAAAAATATATGTTGACTTTTCTTATACATACTTCTTGTAGTATATACCCTTTAAAATTTGTCAACTAATTTCAGACAACTTTTTCTTATTTACCCGGTACTTTGCTACGTATGCTCAGTGCATCACTGCAAAAAATCACAGTGTCAAGGAACACAGATCAACGTCACATTATTTGTTAATCTAAGTTACGTTGCCAAACTTTGAGCAATGTTTTATCAAATTTTGACTAGCTGCAAAACACGTTGTGTGCGCGCTTATTGCATTTTACTTCCGCGTGTTCGGCTTGAGTTCCCACCAGGTTACATCTCCCCGTTCCCCTAAACTTAAACATGCAGAGCTGGTCAGCTAGCTGTGAAGTACCAGATCGGATACCACTGGGGTACCCCACACCACCTATGCACAAAATAAAAGCCCCGTTACCAGATTGCAATCCGTTCCTTGGGGTAATCCAACCTCTCGAGGCAGCCCAACTGGTAGGGTAGCGTGTGGGCAGCGTTCCTGGCCAGCAGCGCGAGGAGCACGGTAGGCTTCTGGAGCGGCGATTCTGCTGGTGACATTTCCTCCCATTCAGCAGCAGTGACCAGAGACAGCATGAGTAACCAGACGGACAATTCACAGGCAATCTTTCGTACCCTGGGTGCAGCCATGTTTAGATACCAGGAATGGTTGTGTGGGATTTTATTTTTTCTGCAAACCCTCACACTTATTGTAGTTGTACCGGGGTTCGATACTCGTCAGAGTGCTCCCCAAAATGCGGATCCTACGGGGAGGCTTTTACTAGTCCGTGCAAGCTATATGCTCTGTATAAACAGAGTGTGTCCTGGTTGGCGCTGCACCAGCCGAACCTGTCAATGAGTTTAGTTATTCAACAGCCGGTTTATACAGAACTTTGCATTGCTTTGGAACAAGAGTCTGTAGCTGGCCGGGGTCCAAGGAAAGGCAGCCCTTTCTCATTACAAGCTGAGGGGGGCATTGTTGTGGGATTATTAGTTACTCTCCTGATAGCCGGATAAGGGTCACAGCCCTCCTATACTACGTCCCTCCCCTAAAAACACACCTCCCGCTGTACCCCACCCCCTCGGGCAGCCTCACACTGTTAAAATTGCGGTTCGAGTTCAGTCTGACCAAAGTAACACCCACCTCTCCGACGTCACACACCCCACCCACGGTATCATGTTACCTAATGGAGTATAAATTGCATGGTCCCAGTCTTGTTATAGTTCCCGGTGTGAACTTAGCGCTGGGTTTATGTTCCCACCAACAGCTGTGGCTGAATTCTAAATCTTCTTTTGAAACTCATGCTAATCCGTTTCTGTGTAGATACAACTTTAAAACGGCACGTCTTCTGGGATACCGCACCGAATCTACTTTTTATGTATTGATTTATTTATTTCTTTATTTATTGTGCATTTCTGTTGACAAGATGTTTAACTTTGCCCCCCCCCCCCCCCTTTAACTGTGACCCTCGTTTTGTACAGTAATATGTTATGCCTACGGTCAAGAATAAAAAGGGGGAGCTTGAATTCAATAAATCTGCACTTTAAATTGCCGTTGTGAGCATCGCTCTCAACAGGATCAGGGGCAAATCCAAAAATAATCAGGAACAATCCGGGACACTTTAAATATTAGTACTATTTACCTGAGAAATTGACAGAAAAAGAGAATGCGAATTAATATACATTTATTTTCTGAATTAAAATAAGTTGTAACTCTAATTATTGTTGTTATTTATTAACTGTAATGCACCACCATTTCTCCAAGTCACCAGTTTTAGGAGGGATAAGTAGGGACAGACCTAAAATATGAGTCAAAATCAGGGACGTTTTAGTGGTGTGCTTGCATTATGCCTGTCCCTCTTTGCGAGGGACAGTCCCACTTTGGGCAGTTGTGTCCTGCGAAAAAAACTAAAAAATGGCAAATGTCCTGATATTTTAAGACAGAACATATTTCTTCAGTTTTCTTTAATAGTTGCATAAAACAGTTATTTTATATCGGAAACGCATAAATATTATATGAAAAAGCACAAGCAATGCAAATGCTACAAAAATAAGCTTTTATTGGCAAAAAAGTGAAGCTCTGTTCCTTGCACTAGCCGTGAGTATGTTTTGTCCTGCAAAATCTCATATTTCTACAAAAAATGTCCCACTTTGGGCATTTGAAAAGGTGGCAACCCTACTTGCATACTGTTACGGGAGGAGGGGAACCTGAAACTAGGAGTCCATTCAGCCACAACCCCTTTTTTCACATGGGGTCGGTCACTTTAACTGTTACAGCATCTAGAGCCAAGGTATACACCGCTGGGTGGCTAGCGCTGCCAATGCCTCGGTTGTTCTTCTATAATACACATTCACACTATGGCTAGGTCAACGTGTACAATCCACTTACAGTACGTCTTTGGAATGTGAGAGGAAAACGGAGCAAATCCACGCGAACACAGACAGGACCTGCAGATTTTGTAAAGAAGGCACCCCAGCTGGGAATCGAACAAGGGAACCTCTTGCTGTGAGGCGTATCAGGCGACGTTGTAGAGCTTGCATCCATGTATTATCTTGTTTTGCGTTAATATAATTTCTTACAAATATCATAACGTACGCTACATAACGCGATATCAGTGGAAATAAGGTAATACAGTCTTTAAAAATGTGCTTTCGCAAATGTCTTTCTTTTTTAAAGTCAGCCCTTCCAAAAAGAATGCTGCTCACTGACCCAGATGCTACATCACCCTTAGACGTATGTCAGCAACTCCGGGCCCTTGAATTACAAGTAATTATCAATTTTATTAAAAGGCGCTAAGCTGCTGCATCATTGTGTAGTGAAGCCCCCCTACCCATTCATCTTTTATTTAAATAGCTGTTTTGATTGTTTGGGGTGGGAGACTCTCTGTTTTTTTGTTTTGCTTTCGTGGGATGCGGGGGTAACCACGACAACAAATGTGCAAATCAAATGGAATGATAATTGGATATAGTACAGTACAGTATACCGGGGGTGTTACGTCATGGTCATTTTCACTGGTGTTACAGGTTGAATTTATTCCCCTAAAGGGAGAGCTGTCAAAGATTTAGAGTTCTGCAAAACGTAGCAAAGGATAATTTAAAATAAAAAAATGCAACACATACAAGGTTGAACGGAAATGAAGTACAGTGGTTACTTTCCTAGGAGAATTAAAAAACAACCCTGTGAGCTTCCCAGGATTGTTTTTATTCTCCCATTAAGACAGACATTGTGTTGTCCTGTATTCCATTCATCTTCACTTGTGTTTTATGACTTTTTTAACCACCTCACCAAATCCTATAGGCCTTGGCGGACAATGTAAAGAGCTGTTTGGTGACATTTAATAATTCTCGGCAGAGACCTTTACAATTAGTTGAGCAGCCAGCATGTATCCTCCAGCACTTCTGTATATTTATCATAGGATAACAGCGCTATTGGTCCCAAAGAGCATTATATTTAATCTGTATTTTTTTGGTGATGCTGTTCTCCATGGTTCTTATATTATGGTTTGGAGTGAAGAGGTTTGTGCTACATGTCTTGATCAGACCTCTCAATCCTGTCCAGATTTTCATATAATGTGCATATTTTTGCCTCCTATTTTTGGTCTGCTCCTCATAAAATTTGTGGTTTTCTGGCAAATCAATGAAATCTGAAGACACTAAAAATGACAAACTTCATATCCTTCAGAAAATGCATGTTAAAATTATATTCTGTTATTCTAGCAACTTTCTAAAAGCAATATTTTAAATCTGTCCCTATTTTTGGGCCTTTGTCTCCTCTCCCCCATTATTTTATGTTTTGTCCAGCTTGTTCTCTTGATTTAGTGAATGTTAATGTATACCTCTGAACTGTCCAGATTTTCACAGAATGTTCAGATTTTTGCCTCATATTTTCGGTCTTTTCCTCATAAAGTATGTGGTTTTCTGGCAAATCATTGAAAAATGAAGTTACTAAATAATGACAAACATTTTATGTTTTACCCACTTATAGTGATATTGCCCTCTTTCTCTGATATTTACCCTTTTGCTAACCTCTAACTCTCTCTGTACAACGACTTGTCACCCTATATTTTCTCACTGTCATCTCATCCTGCAACATGAATCTTAGTTACTCTTACACGTTATAATTTTGATATATTTTCTTAATTAAGTTTCTATTTTGACATTGATATTGCCATTTGTTATTATTGATATTGCTTTTTGATTGTATGTTTTTTTTTCTTTTTATGTGTATTTCTGTGTGGAGCTTTTCTCCCCGGGCCTCTACTGAAAATGGAAATATATCCAGCTAGACTACCCCGGTCAACAAATGTAAAATAAAATAAATAAAAATAAATGTTTCAGACTTCATAGCCTCCTGAAAGTGCAAGCTAATGCAAATCTTGTTTTTCTAGCAACTATTTGAGTTTATAAGAGCAATATTTGTAACTTAACCCTATTTTTGGATCTTTGTCCCCCCATTATTTTCAGCCTTGTCCAGATTTCTTGCTCTGAAGCTGAGAGGTATGCAAACACTGGCTTGTATTTTGGGAAAGAGTGATAACAGGACCACACTCTGGTTCTCCTGCAGCCCTGATTCTTCCCTGTTGTCATTCCAAGCATGTGCTTAGTGTATCAGCCTGCTGCAGATCTCATTGTACCTCATCATGATGCACCTCCTTCAGTCTAATTCTAAAAGGTTCTTTGCTCCATGCCAATTTATTTTGAATTGTACTGTCAAACATTCATTTTTTTTACAGAAGTTGCCAACAGATAGCTATGGAAATAATATTAAATCGTACTAGTCCAACAATATAAGTTTTTGTAAGCATTAACCAATTCACCAATAGAACTTTTTCTAAGTTTTTTTAACTGTAATGTCATGTCAGCTTCCTAATTAAATGTGTTAGCGAGTTTCCCACATTCTACCAATTTTTTTTCACATCATCGGACATAATGTTCCACATTTTGGAGTGGATTCTGTCCCTTCTTCTCACTTCAAATACTTCTGTGAAGAGTGAATTATTTTTTTTATAGTAGGGGCTGTCATCATTGCAGAAGTAATAAAGGAGTTGATGCTATTTTTCCAGAAAATCAACAAATAATGACCGTTTCATGCTCTGTTTCCCCTGAAGGCTAAGCTACAATGGTTGACTATTGTAAGTTTGATTGCTTTGGTGGACTGTTAAATTATATATGATACAACAGTGTCTTGGTGGAGACTTTTGCATGCTAACCCTAACCCTGTACCTTACCTTAGAAAAACCCTTTCCATAACAGTACCACTTCACAAGACAGTTTAGACACACGCTACATAAAAATGCAGACCACCAAATCTATTCCTCTACCTAACCCTTACTCTATTGCTGGGACCCCAGACCCCAGTGCCTGTGTTGGTAGGAGAGGACATAGTAATGCATTAACAGTATTAATGCTTAAGTGTCAGACAGCTAAAAACCACAGTGTATCAGCCCCAGATGGATGGATTAGTGAAATGTTTTAAATTAATATTAAATTATATGTTGAGTAAGGTTGCTGAGAAAGATGTCAAAAGTGAGACCAGTTAACACCATTCCTCCTGTTTGCCATTCAAGAAATGCAACATGCCTTGACAGGGTTTAGTCCTTTTGAGTTATTATGTGGTAAGCACCCTCATGAATTATTAGATCTTGCCCGAAAAACTTTAGAAATAATTAAAAACACAATTTACAAGTGTTATGGAACATTACACCAACTTACAATATAGACTGAAAGTGGTGAGGTGAAGCCTGACGTTTTGGAATACACAGGAAGAGCCCAAGCTATACAACAAGGAATGTGCAATAAAAATGCAAGGACCAGAGAATTTAAAGTTGTAGACCAGTTGCTAGTGTTGGTATTCTCAGTAGAAAATTTTGACTAAATGTCAGGTTCTATTTGAAGTAATAGAAACATTAAATAAGATGAGTTACATATTTAGGTAAACTGGTAAGTGAAGACCAGAACAGATATACCATCCTAACATTCTTAACAACAACAAAAATAAATAAATAAATAAATAAATAAATAATATTTTTATTAATAGCAAAAGCAATGCATCACAACAAATCATTATATAGAAACAATATAACAAACAACATACTTGTAATATCAATAAATAATGCAATCAAAGAGTTTTTATTATTTTGTCAAATTAATAAACTATCTAACTATTTGAACAGTTATCATCCTTGGTGCATCTAGTCTAATCCATTTTCTTCAGCTGCTGCTCAAGTCCCCTAACCGGAAGTAGAGTATTAGTGTCCAGTTACCCCACATCACTGTCCAATTACCCCACATCACTGCTCAAGAAAAAATATCTTCTATGCAATGGCAAAAGCTTGCTAACCCCCCAAATATCTAACACATTAAGGGACACTAATCCCTTAAAGTATTAGTGTTCAATTCTCCAATTCAGTGCTATTTAATAATGTAGATGCCTGCATCTCCTCCACAAAGACAGAAGGTTTCTTCCCCCCCCCCCCAAGTCTCAGGGAGCACTAAGTAAGGACTTCAAAAGTGATAATGTATTTCTTAAATCAAACATGTATGTTAAAAGTTGCAATGCAACTAGTCTCCACAATTACATAATTGTGGGAGTTAGTATAATGGTTAATGTGCTTGACTCACAGACAGACGGTACCATGTTTTATTCTCGCCTTTGGAAGGGAAATTGGCTAGGCTTAGAATGGCCCATTAAGGCAGCTAGCCTAGTAATTAGCTATAAACCTATAAGATACCCAGTAATCTGCCTGATATTTTGCAGAAGCCAACATAGACTTTTTTTATAGGTTTAAGCCTAATATAACATGGACCATCACAGTCCAAACAGACAAAGGCCCTGGCAAAAAAAGCAGCCTAACCTAAGCCAGGTAACACTGGGTTAGTAAGTGATTGGAAATATAAGTCTTCTCTCCATGCAAAGGCTGCCAAGGTACAGGCACCACACTAAGATTGCAAGCAAAACTAAAGACAGCAATTTCTCTGGGAATCCAGTAATGGAACTTTCCATTTTACAAATAACCAAAGTGTACTTGAAACAGTATTTCTTTTTATAATTCACCCAGATAGACTGCAGGCTAGGGGAACTCAGAGTGGCAGCCCCATACATTGTTTCTGCAGAGAAACACTAGTGTCCTTCATTCAGGGATTAGCCCAATCTGCTTGTACTCACTATACTCAGACTTCACTTTGCTACAGTATCCTGCCCCCAGATACCACCCGCATTGATGTATTTATAGATACCCTAAGGCAATACAGGTGTCCCACAGTAAAACACTACCTCAAGATGAAGTTGAGTTTAACAATGCTTTTTTAACTATACTACGTGAGTTACCCCCCTCATGCTGGAAAAGAGTGAGAGCTAATGTTTCTCCATGGGGTCTCAGCTACAACTAGGTGCATTATGTGTACAGAGACAATGCCTGGAACACTTGGTTAAAACAAAATATCCTACAGACCCTTCAACTCTGTAAACACCTAAGAAACCTAACACAAACAAAATAAGGGCAGTAAATCCAAATACTACTGCAGTCTTCAGAATAGCCATTACAACCCCACCTAAACTTTTCTGGTGATCATTTAATAAGTATCTGTATCTTGTAAACGCAATTCAGCCTAAACCATTCCCAAATGAATCACCTATTAAAATTAGCACCAGATTCAATAGCTCTTTATATACACCACAACCTCGAATGTAAAACCAAATTCCAGCTCTGGTTCCTCAGCAGCCTCTTCAAATAACCATACCTGGCTTTTTACCTAATCAACCTGTCCCACGGAATCTATAAAAAATCATCTATTCAAACATAAACCTACCACCATCGCTGTCAAAAAAACCATCCCAGAATAATTAGGACTTACCTTAATAATCTTAGTTTATTTAAGCCTGCCTCATATCCATCTTAATAAACAGATCTATCAAAGAATCCTATTTCTTAGCAATTTGGAAAAATCATATCTACCCCCCACACACACACCTTCATTCACGAAGGAGGCATCTGAACAGATTACTTACGCTTCAGAACAATCACATTCCTATTCCACATATCTAAAGACCTTGAAAAGTGCATCCAAGCCCAAATAATGCAACACCTTCAAAATCATCAAATAATATCACACAACCAACGTGGCTACAGACCAAGCCAACCAAACCATAGGACAACTGCCCTTCACAACTTTGTCAGTACTATTAACAAGCTAAGAAATACTGGACAGTAGTTTTAGCCATATTCCTTCATGTGTCAAAGGTTCCGAATACTATTTCACACCAAAAGTTAATACATTTCTGTTAGGGATAGCAGTAGATACTTGGTTGAAAGATATCTATAAGCAAATTTCACATTTGGTTAAAGATTCTTGGGAATTCTTAGGTAGTCTCCCCATTCATGTCGAACAAAAAAGATGTTTATATGTAATGACAGATGTAATAGATTTGTTTTCATGCATTCTGAAACAATTAGGATTAGAAGCCTTTTGTAACAGTATCAGAAAACATACAGATATAGATTGGGAAAAGATATGTTTGATTATGGATTGCATGTCTATGGTATTGGATCATAACTACATTTATTATGAAGGTGAACATTACAGACAAAATAGGGCTGTTGCGATGGGTTGAGCATGTGCACCAAATTTTGCTAATTTGGTTATGTTGGATTGGGAGGAGACAGTTGTATTTCCCAATAATATGTTTAAGCATGTGAGACATTATTCTAGATTTTTAGATGATATTTACATATTATGGAAAGGGAGTTCAGAAGAACTTGATTCATTTATAACATTCTTGAATTCCAGTAGTGAATTTCTCAGATTCACGCATTCTGTTAGTAGTAATGGAATAGCATATCTTGATACTTTTATTTCCCATGATGAAAAAGGATTTAAATCTCGTATTTATAGAAAAAGTACATTTTCCAATGATTATTTACAGTATACGAGCAAACATCCAAGAAAACACTTATATAATATATACAAAGGGCAATGTATAAGGGCAGCGAGCATGACATCTAGTTATGAGGAAATGGTGGATGAATTAGAATATATAACTAGATTATTTGATGAAAGAGATTATAATAAGGAAATGATGACAGATGTTAAGCAGTATGCCATTCAGGAATGGGTAAAAAATATCCACCATTATTAGGAATATGTAAGGGAAAGAATAGAATAACTAACAGTACGGAATTGAAAGACGAAGGAGTGAAATATCAACGTGCCTCTGTGCTGGAATATAGTCCCCATGTATATCAGATTACAAAAATAATGGTAAACAACTGGAAAATATTACTGGTGGGTGATGAACTGAAAGAGTTAATAGGTAACAAACCACATTTTGTGTATAAGATGGGAAGTAATAAGAGACCTTTAGAGCACAGAGGGACGAATAAAGAGACAAATACAATTAATAGTTGCAATAAATCCACTAGTAGATGTGGAAGCTGTAAACAGTGCTGTGTTATAATGGAAGAAAATTAAATTATTTTGGACAATATAAATAACACCAAAATAAGATTTAGACAGGGCAACTGCAATACAAACTATGTGATCTATATGGCAAAGTGCAGTATATGTTCTGGATACTATATAGGGAAGACAGAAAGATCTTTTAAAAAGCGGATATATGATCACCTATATAGTATCAAAAAGAAGGATAGTAACAATGCACTGTATAGACATATAGAAAAGTATGGAGAATCACACAATTTTAGATTTGCCATATTAGAACACATAAAACATAATTCAAAAGGAGGCAATAGGAAAGGAATTTTGGGGTTTAGAGAAGTATGGTGGCAATTGTATACAGACGCATCAACTCCACCAAATATGAATGATCACATATCAATTAAACCTATATTAATTAATAGATTATAGTGTTAAGTAAATAGGATGGAGTATTAGAGTCATGCAGAATGTATAGTGTGAATATTATTAGTATGGAATTTATAATGTCAATATTACATGTTATGTAAAATAGTATTTACAAAAATAATGGCAATAAGAGATATTTTATTAAGAAGGTTTGGTCTTAGAGATTGCCGATAAGTTTTTCAGAATTGTACATAGTTCATTGTAAGTGTATAGTAGTTTTTATATCCTTTTTATATCATTTTCATATGTACTATTACAAATGTAGAATCAATATTTAGCATTTTTATGTTTTTTAACAATTTATATAATATTTTGTCTAATATTTTTGGTTAATATCTTTGTACATTGAGTACAGTTATATACAATTAGAATGCACGTATATACAGTGCATAAATGAATTTTTAAAGCTTTACCTAGTATAAACACAGAGATATATTGAGTGATATCACTTTAAGGGCAGACCTTTTTTTAAACTTTTTGGCGCCTAAAAAGTTATTTAAATGTATGTGAAAATTGGTAACGCTGTTCTGAAGAAGCCCACACAGAGTGGGTGAAAGCGCTAAACCATCTTAAGTTTGATTTATTGTTTTATTGATGAAGTGGATTCCTGTTCGCTTTTTAAAATAAAGGATAATATCACAGGTGTTTGCACAGCGATTTCTCTGTGTTAGTAATATTGCATTTACGAAGAAGCAAGAGTTTTGGGCATATGTTAATTCAGTAAACTGACATAGACCCATATACACATATATATATATATATATATATATATATATATATATATATATATATATATATATATCTGTAGGTTCATAGGTTGGTGCTAGGCTATCGGCCCTAAGGCCTATACAAGCCTAGCCATAACAATTCCCTGGATATTTCTTCCCACAATATTTACTTCCCTGGACCCCTGTCTAGCAGGGCGACTGACATGATCCCCCGGGTGAATTTCCTATCTCCCATCCAATCATCAAGGTTCCTTTTGAAGAGGGTCAAAGAGGCGCTCTGCTTGACATGTATGAGCAGTCTATTCCAGAGTATGGTGAGTCTCTGGGTCAGGAACCTATCCCTCCAGCATGTTTTGTTCATTGTGATGACATAGTTTAGATCCCTGGAGCATGTGGCTCTGAGGGATTGGGATTTCTTTAAGTGGAGCATGTCGAACAGCTCAGGGTTTGACATGGCCTTGTATGTTAAGCAGACATCGCCTCTGAGTAGATGATATTCCGCAGAGTATAGCTGGAGTTTTTTTAGACGGTCAGCATATGGCATCTGTTTTAGGCCTGTGATTCTTTTAGTGAGGTATTTCTGCGGCCTTTCCAGCTGTTGCAGATGTCTTGTGAGGTACATACCAAACTGGATGTTATACTCTATAGTGGGTCTAATGAGAGATGAGTACAGTGGGACAATGACCTCCTTTTTTGTGGATGTAAAGCCCTTAGTGATGAGGTGTGCCACATACAAGGATTTCCTGACTGTTGTGGCAATATGGTTATCGAAGGTGAGACCACTGTCCACCTGTGTCTCTAAGTCTGTCATCACACTTTCAATGTTTATTGTAGTGCCACCTATGTGGTAATTCATGGGTACATGTTTTTTTTCCAAAGGGGATAACTATACATTTCTTAGCATTAAGCTTGAGCCCATGGCTGTGGCACCAGGCATCTGTTTCTGTAAGGCCCTTTTATAGAATATCCACATTAATTGGGGATTCAATAATGGCTCCCAGTTTGCATTTATCTGCGAACTTTGTTAGCCAGAGTCCCTTGGTGTTGTCCTGTACTTCAGAGAAGTAGATGCCAAACAAGAGTGGTCCCAGGATTGAACCCTGAGGTACTCTACTTGTCATTTATCAGGAGTTGGATTTGGAGTTGGCTACTTTTACATTTTGGGTTCTGTCAGTAAGCCAGTTGGCAACCCATCGAGCGACGTAGGGATTTATGCCCTTCTTAGCAAGTTTATCTATGATTCCAGAGTGGGGGGTGGTGTCGAAGGCCTTGGCAGAGGTCCAGATAGGCTGTGTGGACTGCCTTACCCTCGTCAACAGCTCTGGAGACTGATTTGAAGAAGTCAGTCAAGTTCAGGAGACAAGATCGGCCCTTCATGAACCCAAACTGGGTAGGGTCCAGTGTTTGAAGGTTGCCAATGTCTTTGTTTATAAGTTCCATGATAATGTGTTCCATGCCCTTGCAGATCAGGCTCATCAGACTGATGGGACGGTAGTTCCTGGGATCCAAGGTGGATCCCCCCTTGTGGAGTGGGATAACTGTAGCTGTGTGCCACTCAGTGGGCATGAAGTGTGGGGTGAGGCTATGATTAAACGTGACACTTAGGTGAGGTGCCAGTTCATTTTGTAGTCCATGTAGTACACAGCCCGAAATGTCATCTGGTCCCATGGATGCTGTATTCTTAGCTTTGGAGAGTGCGGTTTCTACCTGTGTGAGATGGGCCCTTTAGGAGGTGAGGGGGGGTGAAGTTGGCACTAAATCGATTTGCCAGGATATTGGCAATATCCTTGGGAACAGTATATTTAATGCCATTCTGTTGTAGCTCAGAGCAGATCTGAGCATTGCCATTTAGATTCTTGACATAACTATAGAATACTTTGTGGTTGTCTTTGGAATCTTTGGCAGTTTTATTTTTGTAACTAGCTTTTGAGGATTTTATGAAGGATCTCAGCTTCTTAGTGAGGCTGGTGAGGGAGTTTTTTGCCTCCTGGAATTTTCCTCTTTTCTGCAACAGTTTCTTCCTTCTGTTGTATAGTCTGTTTATAGCAGGGGACCACCAGATTGGCTTCCTTTTTTTGGAGGAGAGCATCTTGGTTTTATTTGGGATGGCACGATTCATGTATGAGTGGATGTGCTCATACAGTGCCTTAGTGTAGGATTCAGCAGTCAAACTTTCAGATCCCGTCTGCATGGGTGTCATGAAGTTTGTCACTTCTGACTTCAGTAGCATGAAGTTGGCTTTGGAGAAGTTTTTTACGGAGGTTTCCTTACTGGGGGGTGGAGGTGGGATGTGGATGTCAAGGGTGATTTGCTTATGGTCAGACCTGACCAATGAGGGGGTGACCACTGGTGTGGAGCATCTGTCTCCCATGTTGGTAATGACCAGGTCTAGTATATTGGAGCCCCTGGTGGGATAATGGATTAGTTGATCCAGGGGGTTGGAATTTATGAATTCCAAGAACCGTTGGGAAAAGGTGTTGGTACCCGAGTAGTTTTCCCAGTTAATGGCAGGGTAGTTGAAATCACCCAGTATTAGGGTGTTTGGTTGTATCTTAACAGTTTCCAGTATGTTTAGAAAGGTGTAGTGAGAATCATGGGGCATGGCGGGGGATCTGTAGCAAGCTACAATTTGGATTGCAGTCTTACCTAGTCTTAGTTGCACCTGGAGAATTTCAGATTCATTGTGTTGTGCAACTAGCCTGGAGGTGTGAATATCCTTGGTGAATATGGACACTCCTCCACCTTTAGTGTTTCGGTCTTGGTTTTGTGGCCGAAAAGTGTGGTAAGAATTTTAGCCTGGTACTGCAGGGGTGCTCTCTGGAGCCTTGAACCAGATCTCAGTTACTGCACAGATATAGATGATCTCCATTTTTAGGAGTGCCTTGAGAGAATGCATTTTGAGGTTTAGACTTCTAGCATTGAGTAGCATTACCATCAGATTTTGCATGCTTGTATCTGTTAGAGTGGTGGTTTTGTCCTTTGAACCTTGCCTAAAAAGGCACTATAGGGGTGGCAAGAGCTTTAGCCAGTAACCTGAATCCCAGGGGTGACAGGTGCAGACCATCTCTGGCAAAGCATCGTGGTTTGTCGATCATGTCTTCCCAGGCAGACAGATACTGGATACCCTTTAAATGACACCAGAAGCTTAGCCAATTGTTGAAGTCAATCATTTTGTCCTTATACTGTGGTATCATTCTGGGAGAAGGCAGAATGCTACTCAGAGCTAGGGTCATAACTGCCTGGGCCACATGATCCGAGAGCTCTTCCATGTCTCTTTTCATGTAGTCCAGGGAGGTACATCTCAAGTCATTCACTCCAACATGGACAATGACAGAGTCGTATTTGTACTTGTTGTGGAGTGACTTGAGTGCATGCATTATCTAGCGGATCCTGGCACCCGACAGTGTAATTTTCTTCTTGTTCAGCCTGCTGAGTGGGACATCAGTGTGCCTGACTATAGAGTCACCTATGACTAAAGTGTTGGGTACATTGTCTTGCCTTAGGGGCTGTTGTTGTGTGGCACACTGGTGTTGTGAGCTATGTGTCACTTTGGTTGTGACTGGTGTTTGTTTGTGTTTCAGCTTCGGAGGTCCTTGTTGCTTGAGCAGATTAATGTTAAGGGCCTCTGCATATGTGGGTTTAGTGTTGCTATGTGTGGGTGTTGATAGTGTGGGTTTTGAAGGGCTATGAGTTGCTTGAGGCGTAGTGCAGGTGTTAACCTTCTCCTCTTGACTGTCTAGCACAATCTTGGCCGGAGAGAGGTTTGCTTCCAGTTTGGCTATGTAAGTGCATCTCTCACAGGTTGTAGTGTTGGGTTGTAGGAGAAGAGGGTTGTCTGTGTACATGAGGCAGTTGCTGCATTGCCCCAGTATGCCCAGATTAACCAGATGGACAGGAGAAATCACCGGAAGCTGACCCTTGGACATGCCTGTTTAGGTGCTTTTTTTGTAAAGTACAAGAGCTGTTTTCTCTTACCTTTGCAAGGTACTTTGCAGTTATAGGCTGTTTAGTGCCTATGATTAATTTCTCCTTATTGACAAGGAGAGTTGAGTGCTTGTATCAGTTTCTGGCTTCCTAGTGCTTTCCAGCAGGTTCTAGAGCAAGTGCTAGTCACAGGGGTTCAGATTTTAGTGCTACTACAGAGAAACCAGCTAGTTCTAAGGGAAAATTTGAAGAGCAGACTTTCTGGCACCTGGAATAGTTTGACTGTAGCCCCACGGTGCTGCACGATGCGAAAAATGTGCAAACACACGTGTTTTTAAGCCAGAACATTGAAAGTGACAGAAATCAGTCCAAAATGGTTAATAAAATTACAATTTCAGAGCTGGAAACCACTCCTCTACCGTTAGATAGGCAGTACAATGCTCACCAGTCCCACTGGTAAGCAGTAGGACTTCCCTCTACCACAGCAAGGTCTGGATAGCTCTGAACACAGAAAATAAAGTCCTGAGACCAGCAAAGCCTGGGATCTGGACTATACTGGCTAGGAAAGGTGGGAAACAAGATAGTATTTTTTTTTTTGGTTAAAACAGGCTAAACAATGCAATAATACAGTAAATAAATGCAGGAAAGGCTAACACACTTGAGTGTGTAGTCCTAAACAGTAAATGCAGTTAAAACTCTGCAAAATTAGCTATTTAAAACTTTTTAAATGAAGCAAGGCAAGTGCACAACTGAAAAGCGATTTAAGAGGCAGTAATACAATAGAATAAGTAGCTTGTCTACATATACAGAAAAGCAGCTAAAATACACGTAAAAAATTCAGATGCAGTGCAACATAGAGCACTTGAGTTGTAGCAATATTAAGGCAAATACAGTTATAATAAATGCACTAAAATATACTCTATATTTCCAAAATGTTTGAGAAGCACAGTCAGAACACAAGGAGATTCAGAGAAATTTTTTTATTTTTATTTATTTATTTAAGAAAGGGAACAGTAGGCCTTCTCAGATGTTGTCTCTGTATTAGGTAGAATGAGCTAATGACACTAGACTGGGAGGAGTGTCCCAGATCGCATTTACATTAGGAGCGGGCAACTGCAAAGCCACCAAGTATAACAACAAGACACCAAAAGGGAGGAACAGTAGAGACCAATACTAAAGCTATTAGCCTACACTCTTTAGACAGTAAACACTACAGAAATCATTATGACAGCAGTGAGCCACAAAATGAAAGTTTTTAAACAGATAAAGGAGCAAAGAGACTCTACATAATGCTTTTAACTGCAAACAAATCATTTACTCATCCATATTAGTTAACAGCAATAAAATACAATGTAAAATACAAACTCCAGACTCTCCACGTTTAGAAATATAGTATAACAATTTATTAAAGACTGAGGTAAGCGCTTTCGCGTATCTCCAGATACGCTTCTTCAGACCATATGCAATAAAATACAGTAAAAAGTATGCAGCAGGCAATAAAAAGTGCTATATATAAATTGCTAGAAGCAATAATCAGAATAAATAAGCCAAAAAACAGGATACTTATATATCTCAGATTAGAGTTGTAGTCAGCGCCTGTCCTCCACTCTGCTCAGTGTGTATAGACATATATATATATGTGTGTATGTATATATAAATATATATATATATATATATATATGTGTGTGTGTGTGTGTGTGTGTGTGTGTGTATATATGTGTATAGGTTCATAGGAGGTTACTAGGCTAATGGTGCTAGGGCCCTTACAAGCCTAGCTGAGTTCAACCCTTGTTCCCGTATATATATATATATATATATATATATATATATATATATATAATTTATTTATTGCATTTGTTTACCGGGAAAAGTCCACTGGGCCTAAAAGAGCCCATTTTCAGTGGAGGCCCGGGGAGAAAAGCTCCAACGAGATACAGAAAAAATATAAACATTAATTAGTACAGAAGCAGAAACAGTGTTACAGATAATAAATATAGTAACATATACAGAATATACACATCTTCTTTGTCTTTCGGCTTTTCCCGTTTAGTGGTCGCCACAGCGGAACTCCGGTCCGCTAATGACTGGTAGTTGACTTTTACGTGCCGAGTTACCAGCCCTGATGCACAACCTTCAACGAAGGTACGCCCATTCATGCGTGTCTCCACGCAGAAGACGCTCTAGCTGAGAATCGAACCAGACAGGAATCTAGTTTGTTTGATTACAGTAATATATACAGAAAATATACATTAAAGCAGAAATCAATGAATTCAATCAGAGTGGTATAAACAGAGATCAGTATTATTGCACCAGTATCAACAAGTGAAGATAACAATAAATATGGAGAAAATATCATCATTCACTAGCAGCAAAAGACATAGGAGTTTAGTAATCATATAAGAAGAGTGAAGAGGTTAGGTTATAGAGCAGGAACATAGCCAGGAAGAGTTGAGATGATTTTTCAGCATTTGTTTGAAGGTGGTGGTGCTGCCTGTGTTTCTTATAGAAGGCAGAAGTGAATTCCATAGTTTGGCGACAGTGAAGGCATAGAGGAGTTGACCAGCAGGTAAGGTGGGCTTCTCTACTTTTAGAAGTAGATGATTTTCAGATCTTAGATGCCTGCTGGAATGGTATTTGGCAAGTAGAGTTGAGAGAGCATGACAGTCTGTGGGTCTGTAGATTATTTTGTGCACAGTAGTTAGTTGGGTGAATGAGAGATGGTGGGGGAGTTCCAGCCACCCTAATTGTTTCAATGACTTACAGTGGTGGGATGAGAATGTGGCCTTGTTGGCAAAGTTTGCTATTCTGTTGTAACGCATAGCAAGTTTGGATTTTGTAGAATTTCAGATATTAGTGAGGAGAGGGGCACCATAAAGGAGAGAGGGTAATAAAAAGGTAGTTGCAAGGGTTTGTCTAGTAGAGGGGCTAAGAAAGTGTTGGTGCCTGTAGAGCATACCAAGCTTTTGGTGTGTTTTTTTGATGTTATCGTTTATGTGTAGGTCAAAGTTAAGGTTTTCATCTATAATAATGCCTAGTAATTTAGTGTGTGGGACAACTTCTATAGTGGTATTGTCTTGGGCTTGTATAGTGAAGAGTTTTTTATCAAATAGAGTGGTTTTCCTAGGAGTACAAATTACAAGTTTAGCTTTTATTTGGATTTAGGGCAAGATGATTGTTAACCATCCAAGATTCAGTAGATGTGAGAGCATTCTGGGTAATTTGCTCGAGTTCAGAGCTGGAATTTGCAGTGCATATTATTCTAGAGTCATCAGCATACTGGATTACTGAGCATTGTGGGAGAGTGGTGTGAAAGTTGTTAATAAAGATGCTAAATAAGAGAGGACCAAGTATGGAGCCTTGGGGTACCCCTGTAGAAGTATTGAGGAAGGGAGAGTAAGATTGTTGCCATTTGGTGGATTGCTGCCTATTGGAGAGATAGCTGTTGTACCATTGTAGGGTGGGGGGAAAAATTTGGAAGGTGGATAGTTTACAGAGTAGGATAGTGTGGGAAATGGTATCAAAAGCTTTGGAGAGGTCAAGGAAAAGTGAAGCAATTATTTTACCAGAATCCCGTGCCCGGTTAACTGTATCAAGGAAGGATAGGAGGGCGGTAGTGGTGCTGTGTCCTGGTCTTAAACCATGCTGAGTGGGTGATAAAATTAGATTTTCATGCAGGTGGTTGAGGAGTTGGGCATGGATGCATTTTTCCAGTAGTTTAGAGAGGGGTGAGAGAATTGCTATGGGTCGAAAGTTTGTGGTGTCTGTGTTGGTGCCACCTTTGTGTAAGGGAAGAATGAATGCTTTTTTTCCAGATATCTGGGACAAGGGATTCTTTAATTGATCTGTTAATGAGTATGCTGATGGGATACGCTATAGAGTTTGCTGCTAGCTGCAGGAAGTGTGGGGGTAGATTGTCAGGGGCCAGAGTACAGGGTCTTAGCTTAAGTAAAAGTTTTTTTTTATTGTGCTGGTGGGTATGGGGGAGAATTTTAGGTTAGGGTTAAGGGTAGACTTGTTTTCTGGGATGATTTGGTCATCAGCTGTCTTGGTGGTGGTGGTGGTGTTAACTGTAGGAAAGATGGCAGCTAGGTTAGCTATGGTGTCAATAAAGTAGGAATTGAAGAGGGTAGCAAGTTCAGTGGGAGATTTTTGTGAGTCAGAGGATGGACTGCTTTGAGAGCCTGTGTGTAATAGTTGGCTGATAGAGGACCAGAACTTTTGGGGATTATTTTTATGTTGGCTTTGTAGGTGGAAGTAGTGGTCTTTTTTATCAGTGGTTATTAGACATTTTGCCTGGTTGCAGAGTTGCTTGTAATGTAGTAGAGTTGAGGGGTCTTTGTAGTTCTGCCATGATTTTCAGATTTTATCCCTTGGTGACATTACTTCTTTGGTGGATTTTGAGAGCCAGCATGCATGGTTATGTTTTATTCATTTCTGGCGGGTGGGTGCTTGCCTATTTAGGATGTCTAGAAATGTTGAATTAAATAATTCAACAGCCTCATTAAGTGGTAGGGATTTGAGGGGTTTCCAGTTTACTTTAGCTAAGGTTTCATTAAATATGGATGATTGGAACTTAGTAAAATTTCTGGTAGATTTGTATTGGTGTTGGCTTGTGGTTGGAGTAGTTTTGCATATGATATATACTTGGTGGTGGTCACTAATGGTATTAGGTAGTATGCCTGCACTGATGACATTGAAAGGGTGGGACATTAATATCCAGTGCATTGTGGAACCCCAGTTGTAATTTATGTGAGATCTAGTGATGTCTTCAATTAGTGGGGAGAAGTTGTAAAGATTTATGTTTTTTGAGGGGTTTTTGTGGTCTATATCTAGCCAATCGATATTTATATCACCTAGAATGATGGTTTCATTATCTATATTTTGGAAAGTCCAGGCAAGTACGTTCTCTAATATTGGTATGTTGTTTCCTGGGGGAATATAAAGAGCAATTATGCAAATGTTTTTATGGTTGTTAAGTTTTAATATAGAGATTAGTACTTCAGCTAGGGAGAAGTTGGGTGTTGGGTTTGAGTAGGGGATTCATGTGTAATTGCTAGAGAAAAGTATTGCTACTCCTTCTCCTTTCTTGTTGGGTCGATTGACTCTCAGGCATGAGTAGCTTGGGGAGAGAAATTCAGTGTCTTTTATATATGATTTCAACCAGGTTTCAGTAGCTGCTGTAATATCTGGGTTGTACTTAGAAATCCAGGCATGGAGTTCAAGTATCTTGTTCCTAAGGATTTGGAGATTTACGGTTGATAGCATAAGAGATTTGCTAGGTTTGCTGGAGCTAAGGGGGGCTGGGCCTGGTTTGGGTTGTACATCACCACACTGGGAAATAGTTCTTTGGCAAATTGTGTAGGTTATACTTCTCAGATTTTTCCTAAAAATGGTGTAGTTGCTGCTGGTGGTATGATAAGGGGAGTGTCTTTGGAGAGGTAGAATTTTCACTTTACATAGTACAGAGGTATTAGCTGTGAATAAGCTAGGGAGGATGTCTGACTAACTTGATAATTGTGGATTATGGGTGCTGGTTGTACAGGTATGTGCAGGAGGTATGTTGGGTGCCTGGAAAGTTGTGATTATTGTTAGTAGAGAGAGTGTAAGTGAGAGAAGCAAGATCAAAGTAACAGTTGTGATAGGGACATAATGGTGGCTGAGTGCAGTGTGATAAAGAATATGAGCAGGATAGACGTAGTTTAGAGGATGGAGTACTATATGGGCTTATTTAGAAATGGGTGGGGAGGTAGAGCACAATAATGAGGAGGTATGATAGGGGAATAATTAGGGAGGTTATGGGACAGGTGGAAGAGAAGTATGGGAGGGGTCAGGCTAGGTATAAGGTTGATGTTATGGGGAGGGTGGGGATGGGGGCAGGTAGCGGGTTCGTATATATATATATATATATATATATATATATATATATATATATATATATATGTGTGTGTGTGTGTGTATGTGTATGGGTCTACTTCACATCACTTCAAACCTATTTCACTGACTTGACTTTCATTTCACCGAAAGCTTACAATGCAGCAAATCAAGGAACAGCTCAACGAGCATTCGGCTCTAATACACAAATTGTTACAGCAAGAAGTTAGTAATCCTGTCAGTTCTACTATGGGAAGCCTGGGTTTGCCACTTACCCAGACTACGCCCAAGAATACACTGTTTACAACAAATAACAATGAAGGGGTGAACAATGGTCGTTTGGCGCCCAATAGGCATGTCAATATAGTTAATAGTGAAGTTTGGAAAGTTAATGATTACAATTTTAATGGAGAGAACATGCGTCAAAAATCTACATCAGATTTCACAACTAAATCGTTGAAGGACATGTTGAAGCTTTTTGAAAGAAGTCTGTTTAAACTTAAACGGACCCAGCTGGAGAACAGTTATTTAAAAAAAAAACATAGAACTGGGTATTGTCCCTAAGGGTTTACGCCTGTGGAGATATCCTAACGGATGTGACAACAACGAAGTTATGTTGAAAGAGTTGCATGCATTATTTAATAAGACTGGTATTAACATCATGGAAATAATGATTAAATTTAATGAAGTGAAAATTGAAGGATTGGTGAAAGAACTTGAAGAATTAAACGACAAAATCAGTGAGGATTTGTTGTTTGAACAATATTACACTAATTATATTAATATTATTAAGGAAGTAGACAACAGTTGTGATAATATTTACATCAAGAAGAACAAAAAAATTCAACGTGATACTAAAATTTACGCAAATGGTAACATATACCCAAAGTCTAAAAAACTTGTCAATAACCATGGTAACCAGTCAACAGAGAGGAATGCAGGAAGATACGAGTCGTTTGATGACGTCACTTCCTATGAAGAACGAGAGTTAAATAACAGTATGGGTCGCAGGGATGGTAGCCCAATGGAAGACATCCCGAGAAGGTCAGAGAGGATTAAAAATCATAAGGAGAACACGGAGAGAGAAGAATACGGTCCATTAGGAGCATGTCCCAAGAGGCAGCAGTTTTTTCAACAGGCAACGAACAATGCATGGAGGGTATACAGATAGATGAACAGGTGGTAATGGGAGTCACATTTTGCGGCGATGGTGGCTCAACTTTTAAAACTAACGGTGCGAATAAGACATTTAAGAACAGCGTCAAACAAACAAGCGTACCACACTCTGAGGAACTTTTTTTCAGAGATACGTGTGATGGTGATGCTTTTGCAGTATCAGAAAGAACATCACAGGTAAGGACAGATCATAATAATTTTTTATCAGCTGCAGCTGGATTAATTGGAGAATCAACAATGTTTGAAGTGAACGAACAGTTTAACAAAGAAAATTTCATGGACATTAATGTGAATCGGGACATTGTATCTGCTGATTTCAGTTTAACTGACAGTGGATTATTAAATTTGAGTATATATAATATTAATGTTGATAATACATATGAATTCAGTCACATCAACAATGTTATAAGTGACGACGATTTAATTAATAACACTCACAATGATAGTGAGAACATTTTAAATACTTTTGATACGTTTAGTGTGAATGGTTGTAAAATAAGTGGTTTAGATTTTGAAAAATCTGTTGACACTTGTGCGAATATGGATAATCTTGAGCAGGAATGTTTAAGTGTTAATCAATTGGACAATGAGTATAGGGTTAACACGGGGCTGAGTAGCCCCGAAATAATTGTCAATACAAGTCAGGATTTTAAGGTATACAATTATTCTAATGTCAAGTTAGGAATTGAAAATGCCAATTTTTTTTCGAAGGGATTAAATTTTGTTCCCTGTAAAAAAGGCAATTTGGTTACTTCCATAATGGATTTAAAATTATTTACTAGAAAGGTGAACCTTCAAATTTTGTTTCAGGATAATGTTATTAGTCAGGACTCACAAAGTAACATTTCTTTAACCAAACCAAGTATGTATAACCCACCTTTGAATGGTATGGTGGCTTTGTTCGAGAAATTAAGTGAAAGGGACATTAGAAAACATTTTAAGACATATAATCATCAGGAATACATGAATATGACCTTAGAGGAACAGGAATTGTTAAAAAATATACAGAAAATGAAATACATTCGCATCATGAAACCGGATAAGGGCAATGGTGTGGTGGTAGTGGAGAAAAGTGATTATATTTTTCACATGATGGCTATGTTAATGGAGGATTCCTACATAGAGGTTAGTTTAAATGAGATTAACATTGCTTATAGAAACATTGACCTGAGTTTGCAGGACATGTTATTTCAGGGACAAATATCGGAAAAAGATTATAATTTTTTAATCAATAATTACCCGTACATTAGTGGTATCTTTGGTATTCCAAAGATACACAAGGGACTGGATAATTTAAAATTTAGACCGATAGTTGATGGTAAAAGAAACAAAACCTGTTTCATAAGTCAATATTTAGATCATCATTTGCAGAAAGGAATAAAAAAATTTTCTTACATTTTGAAGGACTCGTGGGATTTCCTGAATAGGATGAGGTTTCACAAGTATCAAAGTGGTAATTTGTTTGTTACCGTGGACGTGTGTAACTTATTCACTTCAATACCACATGAAACTGGTTTGACGTGGTTGGAGGAGCAAATTTTTGAAACTGGTATGTATGAACAGGAACATATTAATTTAATGGTAAGATTAATGGAGATAGTTCTCCATAATAATTATATATATTACGAAGGGAATCACTTTAAGCAGGTCAAAGGTGTTGCAATGGGGGCAGCATGTGCCCCCATTTACGCCAATTATGTTATGGCCTTTTGGGAAAATAATTTTATTTTCAATGGTGAATATTATATATATATATATAAAATCATACTGTCGTTTTTTGGATGACATTTTTTTCGTATGGGAAGGTGATGATTGTGGATTAAAAAGGTTTTTGGAATATATTAACAACACCATCTGGTTTTTAAAATTTACATATGAAATTAATTCTGAATCAATTACTTATTTAGATGTAAGGTTAACTTTAAATAAGGACGATGGGTTGTTGAAATCCAATATATATAGAAAACCCACGTTTTCAAATTCCTATTTGCAATACAGCAGCTGGCACCCTGACCATCAGAAGAAAGCCATTATTAAAGGACAGATGGTCAGGGCGGCCAGAATGGTCAGTAATGATGGAGATTTTCAGGATGAATTATCTTTTATAGTGAGCTTATTTATTAATAGGGGTTATCCTATTGAATTATGTTCTGACATATTTGATGAAGTTAAGCGAAAGAGATCATTAGGTATATACAAGGCCATTTTGAATGTGGATGGTTTAACAATTGATGATATGGAAGTAACGAGAAATCAAAATCAAAATCAAGTTAAAACCAAATTGTCATATATTATAACTTATAATGACAACATTTATCAAATACAAAGTATTTTAAATAAGAATTGGGATATTTTTAAGTTAAACAACGATATGGCGCGATTATTCAAAGGCAAAATTCAATATGTGTATAGGAAGGACGCATCCTTAAAAAATATATTTGAACACAATGATAGAAACACTTCCACAAATAGGCCTAAAGGAAATTACAAATGTGGTAGATGTTCGACATGTCAACACATCAAGATCACAAGGGACAATTTTACTGCAAATGGGACACACATTAAAATACACGGGCATTTCAACTGCTACACATCTAATGTGGTTTATTTGGCCTTATGTCAGAATTGCAACGCATTTTATGTGGGTAAGACTAGTAGACACTTCAGGGATAGAATTAAAGAGCACCTGTTGGACATTAAACATCTTAGGTCCACAAATGCCCTGGCAAGGCATAAAATTGACAATATTGATCATGAATTTAAATTTTGTATAATTAATCAGGTCATGATGGACATACAAGGTAGAACAATAGATTTGGATTTGGATGTGAGTGAATTAAAATGGCAAATATATTTAAATGCCTACAATTCACCTGGATTAAATGAATATTGTAGTATTAAGCCCCTATTAAAACTTAAAAATATTAAGGGGCGTTGACCCACACACTGTTACATGAAGTTCGTTTACTACAATTTTAACAATTCTATTCCAACAAGTCACATAACTTATATTCATATTCATATATATTTATATACAACCATATATAAACATATATTTTTTAATATAGTAGTTTTAAATTCAGTTGTTTTATTTATTATTTATCATTCATTATTCAATAATTTTTATAACAATACCTTTTAATACACATGTACATAAATTTATTTATTCAACATTAGTATATTAACATATTTAATATTTATCATATATTATTCATACACACATACACATTTATTATATTTATATACATTTACAATATTTATTTAACACAACGATGTTCACATAATTAGGTTCACTTCGTTTTGAACTTTTATACAGTACATGTATTAACAGACGGCTTTGCAGCTTTTTTCTTCTTTCTTCTTTGTTCTTTTTTAATCAAAAATCAGAGACACTTATTTTGAAATGCAATCATATGCATATTTTATAAAATGTTCGTAAATGTTCACAAGTGTGGTTATGTTTTTAAAGACAATTGTTTCATTGGTTAATTGGTTTCACTGTGGATATTTAAGTGGCAAAAGGATGTAAGGCATTATTCTGAAGAAGTCTACGGACGAAACCTAGGTAGATCGTGCTGTTTGTGTTCGTGGTGTTTATTGTCGGAGCTGCTTACGGCGGTTCATTTGTTTGTGATTTTGTGCAATAAATCGTGGAACATTTTGGTGGTTTCCTGATTTCACTTCTCATTTGGGATAATATTTTTTGTGATTGAACAGTGGTTGGTTTAGCTGTGAGTATCACCTGGGAAGACTGGAACTCGCATCCAGTACACAATAATTAGGGAGGTTATGGGACAGGTGGAAGAGAAGTATGGGAGAGGTCAGGCTAGGTATAAGGTTGATGTTATGGGGGAGGGTGGGGATGGGGGCAGGTAGCGGGTTCGTATATATATATATATATATATATATATATATATATATATATATATATATATAGATATATAGATATATATATATATATATATAT
>NC_056744.1:380760000-380825000 GCF_019279795.1 Protopterus annectens
AGATCATGAGTCAGTAATTATGAAGAAAAAATTGAGAATGATGAAGTGCAGATGAGATACTCATACTTCCCCACCTACTTGTTAAAAAGACATGAACTTAAATAATGGGTAGTGGAACTTATCTGGGGGATATTAGTGAAGACAGAATGTACTCCAGAAGGTATAGTTTGTGAGCGGAATAAATTGAAAGTGGAGTTTAAAATATGGTATAAATAAAAGAAAAAGGAGATCTGGTTAAGAATTAATATGAATTATTTAGAGGGGCTGATAAAGGTTAAAGTATTACAAAACAAGTGGAAGTTAAGAGAACAAGAGGAGACGCAATTGCAGAGTGCTAAAGAGAAAAATAAGGGAGTACCTGGATAATATGCATGACTTTAGAAAGATTGCTGTTAAGAAACTGCTTTTTGTTAATATCCCCAGAGCATAAAACTTGGCACAATGACTTAGGCAGCAGAAAGTAGAAAGAGTTGTTGCCAGACTTAGGTTTCCTATAACAAGACATATAACCAGAAATCCTGTAGTTGTTTTAGAAATATTTCATAAATTTTATGAAAATGTGTATAAACCAGAGAAGTAGGAAATCATGAGAAAGCACAAATGGAAATTTGGAAAACTTAAATATGCCAAGGTTAAAAGTAGATGAGGCTCAACAACTAACAGTTAAGACAGGAGGAGATGAGATAAAATGGTGATGGATAACTAATCTAATGGAAAGTTTCCAGGAATATATGGTATTCTAGTGGAAGTTTGGTGTTTGGGAAGAAAGAAAGTGATAAAGATATGGAAGGATAGAAGGTTTTGTTTAACAGTATTTTAAAAGGATGGGAAGCATCACCATCTTGGAAAAAAAAGCTTTGGTGGCTGTAATAACTAAAGAAGGTAAATATCCATTTGATCCAGCTTCATACAGGCCCATTTCAATTCTAAACCATAATTATAAATTTTTTTTATGTCTAAAATGGCTTAAAGAATGGCAAAGGTGATGCTAAAACTGAAATATATGGACCGATGTGGTTACATGGTAACATTTCAGACTCAAGCATGATATAAGAAAATATCACTGTTAGTGGTGGGTCTTCATGCAGAGAAAGCACTTGACACAGTTAGCTGGGATTTTTTTTTTGAGTGGGCAATGGAAGCATTTGCATTTCCTGATGCAATAATAAGGTTAATTGGATGAATATGATGGCTCAGAGGCAAAAATCAAAGCAGGAGTAATATCTAGAACCAATGACAAAGAAAATAGAGGACTCAGAAATTCAATGATATAATTGACAAGGTGTTCAAGAAAAGTTGGCTTTATTTGCAGATGATATTATTTTGTATCTGATGGAACCAGAAGAAGACACTTCAGCATTGTAGAATATTGACAGACAGTTCCGTTTTTTGGGGGGATGTAAAATTAATTAAGATAAAACAAAGGCTATAGCTGTAAACAATGTACCCACGCATGAATTGGTCCAGCAATACCCACATTTATGGGGACATGATAGATGAAGTATTTAGAAGTATGAATGAAAAAGTATTTGATTATTAAGGTAAGAATATGTGAGAAGAGACTTACCAAAAAAGCGTAGTCTAGGTCATGTAAGTCCAGCGTAACTTGGGGTTGTGTGCTCACAATTTAACACTCTTTAATTTTAATCCACAAATGTTCTCTCCCCTTCTACTCAGATGTGGAAGCTTGTTTCTGGTTTTCTACATCTGCCTGCATGGGACAGCAAGCTAAACCTTTCAAAAAAAAAAAAAAAAACAAAACAAAAAAGGGACAGTTAACTCCATATAACGTAGGTCATCTCCCTCAGGACTTACTAATGCTTAGCTACTCATGCAACCTTTTCAGCTTAGTGTACCTAATCTTCTTAAAGGCTGGAGTGTGTACAGTAGCCACAGCACTGTAGACAGGTTCTCCCTTCTCATTTTAGGGAACTACTGCCTCACTTAACCATACCTAACACGGGCTGTTTGCAAACTTGCATCCTGCCTTTAGGCTGCCTCAAGCTAGTCATTTCCTCCTAGTTGTACAGCCTAATACACTACAGTATTTGAAATGTTCAGTTACATACTTGCAGGCTCCTAGGTTTTCTGATTACATTTATATATATATATATATATATATATATTTTTTTTTTTTTGATAGACTGAAGTCGGGATTTTGATTTGTGCTATTTGTGCTTGGTGAAGTCTGGGTTCCTCTTATTTATTAATTTAATTTTCTCTAGAGCTGAGTAAGGACACTCATACTATTCTTCCCTTACCCACTACCTGGACTGCATTTTATTTATAATAGTAGCGCAACAGGCACCATTGTTAAAAGCAGAGTCTAGTTCACGTAAGCTCAGCGTCCCTTGGCGTAGTGTGTTCGCAATTGTAAGTGCATCTGCTTCAGAATGTTTGTTCTTTGCTAAAAGAATATTTGTTTTACTGACAAAATGAGTTGTCTATGTAAATAATAATATCTTAACCACTGGACAACATTGGAGCTTTGATAAGACTGTTGATATCTTTGACCGAGTAGCTGTGTTAAGGCTTTTTGTTACTAATACCTGACAGCGTCTAGAAGCCTAATAAGTTATACGCTGCCTCCTTCATTTGTTGCAGTGGCTGGTATATGAAGGTTAATGTTTGACAAAGTTTTCCTCTATGAAATTGCATTTAAGAAGTGCAAGTATTTCTAGTTTCACATACCAGCATACCTTAATAACAGTAGAGCTCATTACGTGTGAAATAACACTACAACAAGAGTATTGCATATTATCATTTAAGCTACCAAATGATAGCATTGTTATGACAAGCAGGTTATACAGGGGTTATAAGCTTTGTATCTGATACAGCTAATCTGTTATTCTAAATGGAAGAGTGGCAAATGTGCTTTTGCCTGTATTTGAATTATAGAAATGAACTGCTAATTAGTTAATACTGTTTATATTTGCTCTCTTTTTCTTCTGTACTTCACCCTCTAACTACAGTTCATGTTCTCTTTTTTTTCACAGAAACAATCTTTATTTTAACCCGCCAGTGTTTCCTCCACCTCTGCTTGGGTCTGGAAGACTGTTCTTGGTTTCTACCTCTGACTGCATGGGGAAGCAAGCTAAACCTTTCAAAAAACAAAACAAAAAGGGGGTGGTAACTCCATATAAACAAAGGTCATCTCCCTCAGAACTTACTGATGCTTAACTATTCCTACAACCCTTTCAGTACAGTGTACTTAATCTTCTTAAAGGTTGTAGTGTGTATACTAACCAGAGCACTGTAGATAGGTTCTCCCCTCTCATGTTAGGGAACTACTGTCTCACTTAACCATACCTAACACCTGGGCTGTTTGCAAACTTGCGTCCTGCCTTTGGGCTGCCTCAAACTAATCATTTCCTCCTGGTTGTACAGCCTAATACACTACAGTATTTGTAATTTTCAGTTACATACCTGCGGTCTCCTAGTGTTTTGATTATTATTTTTTTTTTTGATAGACTGAAGTCCGGTTCTGCCCACTCCATTCCCCCAGCTCTATCCCACACACCCCCACCTTCCATGCATTTATGCCTAACCACAACCGCCCCCAATCATCAAGTCACTTAAGCTGCACCATTACCTATTAATTAGTTCTTCATAGTACTTTAAACCCTGCCCCAGACTAACTACCGCCTCATCATCCCACATCATCCTTGCTAACCACGTCTTCTCAATATCCTACATCCTAACTCACACATAATGTTAATTCAACACACAATATTTTTCACCTTACTATTAACAACATACTTCTCTACATCCTATCAAAATGAACATACAACCACCATCCGCTCTCCCACCAACCTAGTCATATTCATCCCCATACCTCTACAGCCAGGTGTAGTATTTTATCACACCTTTGTAACATCACTAATGTCAAACTTTTCTTGTTCAAATATGTACATACTAATATAACTCCAAACTTAACATGCAAATATGCTAAAGTAGTCATCAAACTTACCTACCAATTTCTAGTCAATAATACCCATATTAAACAAAGTGGAGACATACATCCCAATCCAGGCTCTCAAATCCCACACCACATTCCCAACTCTTCCAACATCCCATTCTCTCCTAACATCATACATGTCCCACACAACAGCACAGATGTCCTTATCTTAAACATGAACCTAAGAATCCTAACATCATACATCTCCCACACAACAACACAGATGTCCTTATCTTAAACATGAACCTAAGAATTCTAACATCATACATCTCCCACACAACAACACAGATGTCCTTATCTTAAACATGAACCTAAGAATCCTAACATCATACATCTCCCACACAACAACACAGATGTCCTTATCTTAAACATGAACCTAAGAAGCATATTCAACAGAACCCCTGAGTTTCATGCAACCCTTGCCCAAATTTTTCCAGATATAGCTACTTTATCAGAAACCTGGCTAAAACTGCACATACATGATACAGAGGTACTAACCAATGGGTACATGGGTACAACATTCACCAGCTTGACAGGACTCATAAGCAGGGTGGTAGCATAGCTATAATTTACAAAGATAATCTCAGATTAGAATGCGTAACAGCTAGCCACCATGACCCCAAAAATTCTGAATTGTTAATCTCTCACCTCCATATCAACTCTAACAAACATATCATTATTATAGCTATTTACATACCACCTGGCAATAACCCAACACCTGTTGAAGACCTCCTTTGCTGGTGTTCTTCAACATTCAACTGGGAAACCATTATTATGGGGGACTTTAATCTACATTGGTCAACCTGCACCTCTGGCTATCCAATTTTATTAACCTCCACAGATTCTGCCAAATGATAACATTCACTACCAGAGTTGACAAGCAAAGTAAAAAAACAATCAATACTGGATAGGACCCTCACAAATAAACCTTCCCACTGCTATCAATCTGGCATCCCCCAACAGGTTAAGTGATCACCTACCCACCTACCTGATTAGGTAACATATTTGCCCTCCTATAAACATTGTCCATAAATACATATGCTATAAAAAATTTCTCACTAGAAATTTTAAAACCCTCCTGCAAAAATATGACTGGTCCCCTCTAAAACACCTCCACCTTGATTCAGCTTTGGATTATTTCAATGAGAAATTCAACAATATTCTAAGTAATCTATCCCCCTAAGAAAAATCCACACCAAATCCAAACACATACCATGGTTTACTAACAAGACCAATAAGCTCCTTAAACAAAGAGACAGGGCCTGGTATCATTATTGAGAGTACAATAATGTAATTGCACTTCTCAGCTATAGTCAAATGTGTAACTTCACCAAAAAACAAAACAAACAAAAAAAAAACTTACAACACTACCATTCAGCAAAAGCACCAAAACAACCACCAGAAATCTTGGAGAACCATCAGCTCATTATTTAAACCAGGCCAAACTTCAGCTCCAGCAGCAACCACAACCATCTCCACCAAAAGTATTGCTTCCCAATTTAACTCTCACATTGTCAAGTCGATCTTATCCCTTGTAATAAATTACAGTACTACCCCTCCATTCTTACCTATGCATACAGTAGAAAACCTCAATTCCTTCTCATTTAAACCCATACAAGCTAATACTATTAAGAAACTTCTTTCCATACTAAAGCCCTTATCTCTCGCTGCAGACCAGCTTTCCAATGAATTTCTTAAAATAGCATCAGATGTCATTGCCTCTCTATTTCTATCCTAATCAACTGATCTATTATCGAGCAATATATCCCAAAACTCTGGAAAATCTCTGACATCATCCCCCTACATAAAGGTGTCACATCTACTGAACTCACTAACTATAGGCCAATAGACATTCCCTCCCAATTGCCAACATTTTCAAAAATGTATCCATGCACAACTACTTGAATATCTGCAAACAACCTCCTATCTGCATCCCAACATGGTTTTAGACCAAAACATAGCCTCACAACTGCACTTATTAGCTTTACTAATTCAGACCATCTGCTTAGAAATGCAGGACTCCATGTTTCTTCCATTTGGGTCTCTACTCTTTTACCTGTCATTGTTGGTGTGCCTCAAGGATCTATACTTGGACCACTACTTTTCAGATTTTCACCAATAAACTCTTCTCAGACACTCAGCATACAACCATTGTTCAATACGCGGATGACTCTTCCCTTATATGTTGAGCTCCCCCAATTCCAGAGCTCCTACAAACAACCCAGAAAGCCTCCAGTGAGATCCCAACTTGCTTTTAATCCTAATAAAACAAAACTCGTGCTCTTCACCAGTAACAAAACATGCAGTAAACCTCCACCCTTCACTATCTATTCCTCCAATAAAACTAAAATCGAACCAGTAGAATATACAAAGCTCTTTGGGGTTGCCATTGACAACAATCTTGGGTTTGACAAACACATAGCCATAACTATCAAAATGGTACACCTTAAATTGGGCTCATTGTATAGGGTTAAACCATTCCTAACTGAATCCACCAGAAGTTCCATATCTAGGACTCACTTACTCTCCACCCTTCTATACACATCATCAACATTCATAAACCTCCAAAAAACTGATTTAAATAAACTTGAGTCTTTCTGTAACAAAATAGCAAAATTTGCTTCTAGCCTCCCTTATAGATTACACCACTTTGCAGCAGTGCACCAAACAGAATGGCTTGAGCTCCCTAATCTTATTACCTTCAAGCAATTAATCTTCCCTTATACCATCTTCCATCACCCAAACAACTGCCCTGCTCTCAAACACCTTATTCAGCCCCACTCCAGCAGTCGACTCCCTATGATCTGCCAACAAAGTCCTACTAAAAGTAACCAAATCCAAAAACAGCTACAGGATTCCCTGTTCTCAAACCAAATATCTAAATCATGGAATTCCTTACCCCAAACAATACTCACCAACACTTCTAGATTTAAACAACTAAAAAATAACACCTCACCAATAACTGGCTCTGCTCATGCACTAAGCCTGGCTGAAAAATATCTTTTACATCTAACACTTTTACACCATGCCTAACAAGCTTCCACCCTTATTACTGTTGGTACTCTGTGTCTCAATGTGTGCCTATAAGCTTGGCTTGACCTATAAATGTATAGGTGTAGTAATCAGATGCATGCTTGTCCATTCTTCCTTTCACAACGCTACTGATCTCTTTCCTCCTGCAGTTTCTCTACCACACTGTCAAGCCTGCCTACAACTGTTTTGTCCTAACAACTACATCTTGAATATGTTTTTTCTTAAGCACTGTATACATATGCTTGTTACTGAATACTATGTATATCTTTGTTATAATACCTCAGTTGTAAAAACTTCTTTTGATATAACATTTCAGTTGTAAATTCATTTTTTTTTTTTTTTTCCTTGTAATGGAGCTTTTCTCACAGGCCTCTGCTGAAAACAGGCCTTTGGCCTAGTTGGACCTTCTGGTAAACAAATGTAAAATACATTTTATTTATTTATTTATTTTACATTTGTTGACTGGGATAGTCCGATTGGATGTATGTCCATTTTCAGCGGAGGCCCGGGGAGAAAAGCTCCACATTAAGACAATTTACAAGACAGAAATCTTGACCATATACAATACAGATAATGTCAGACAGGTAAAACATTTCAAATACAGGAACATTTATATAGTACTGTTACAGTAACATACCAATATAAATAAATAGATAGGTAACACAAAAAATTGAGAAACTGGAAGCTCGTGCCTATGTATATGGATAGCAAGATACAAAAGGCAAAACTGTTTTAGTCCCTCTAATTCTATACACGTCAGGCATATTTTTATCAATCAGAGGAGAAGTTGTGGACAATGATTAATAAAGAGTTGAGAGATTTTATTTGGGGGGAAAAGAAGGAAGAGTCAAGTGGGATAAGTTGAGTACATCATTTGAAGGGATATTTAGAGTTACATAGTTAAGACTTTTATATATAAAACAAGCAGAAATCTACAATTCAAAGTGGAAATGGATGATGATGAAGCAGGAGGCAATTCAAGAAATAAGGAAAGAATGGGATTTGGGATGCAAATCCTCAAGGAGAAAAACAACAGTCATACAGAATACTCTAGTCATAAGATAGAAGAAAGTATACTAAAAGCTAAGCCAATGTGGGAATGGAGACAGTAGATTCTGCCAGTAGGGATGACTACAATTAGGGGTGCAGAGAATTGATAAGGGGAGGTGGAATTTACTGTAGGAGGCTAGCAAATGAAGCAAGGTATTGGGAACAAATAATATGAGAAGGAAAGGTAATAGAAAGGGAAGAGGCCAAGAAGACATTTAGACAGCAGGCTAGTGGTAGCCTTCCCTATCAAGGATTGATATCAGAGTATAGACAACAAGAACGGGATAGGAGAATCTGAAATTAAAGATCTGCACTTGTTGAGTTTTTAACTGAAACTTGAACAGAAGCTGCTGTTAAAAAATGGATAATTAGTAGGACATATAGAATATTGCACAATAACTGTAGGAATCAATCAGAAGAGATCATAAAAGATTGTAAAGATAGATTAGATATGCAATTTACAAAGAAACAATGGGAAGGTATATCTATGGCTCTCAGATATGCAACAAAATCTAAAAGATTTGTGATTTTTGAATGGAAGTGTTTGCATAGGTACTTTTATACCCCAAGCAGACTCCAAATATTTTTTTCCCTCATATCGATGGTAAATGTGGGAGGTGTGATGTGGAAGAACGAGCTAACAGATAACTGGTTTTGATAACTGAGAATGTGTTTTGGGAGTGCAATGAGTTGTCAGAATTTACAAATTCCCTACAGAGTACTCTGTTTGGAATACTGGACAAGCAAATGTGTGTAACTAAGGATCTGATTTTTTGATCTAGGAAACAGAATCTGAATTGTCTAGACATAATAAGATCTTGTTAAGTTTAATTCTGGTGGCTGCCAAAAAAATAAAATTACTAGAAAATAGAAATCAAAATCTAAACCAACTATACTTGAAGTAGTGAATATTGTGACAGAGATAAAAGAACAGGAGGTGTGATTTTTAGAAAAGGGTAGGAGTAAATTACTTTATAAAAAAAGGAAATTATGGACACAGTGCATACAGAAAAATGTTATGGAGGAAGAATGAGGTTTAAGAGATGTCAGGAATTAAATAATTTATGTAATGCTTCTTTGTAAATTGCATATCTAATCTATCTTTCCACCTGTTTAATATTTTATATTCTACTACACACTGTCAAAATTGTGAATCCCTCTTGAGGGACACACCTTACTTTCTTTGTAATATTTGCTTGGCATGTATGTATGTTTTTTATCTGTGCAATTGGAGCTTTTCTCCCCTGTTAAAATTGTGAATTCCTCTTGAATGACAAACCTTACTGACTTTGTAATACCCTTGGCATGTATGTATGTTTTTATCTGTATATTTGGAGCTTTTCTCCCCGGGCCTCCGTTGAAAATGGATATGTATCCAGTCGTACTATCCTGGTCAACAAACGTAAAATAAATAAATAAACAAATAAAAATAAAATGTGGCCTAGATTTTAGGACATGCATAATAATATATGTGATGTTTGTAAATGTGAAATTGCTAATATGGTTTGATTACTTTCATATAAATGTAAGTTTGCCTATGTCATAAGTGATAATTTAATAAAACTGTTTAAAAATCCCTTTGTAATCTATATGGATTTTATACATATTGGATTATATATGTATGTATATATATATATATATATATATATATATATATATATACATATGTGTGTATGTCTACTTTATTTAGTCGACTCACATTCGGTCAAAAATTATTACAGGCAGCACACTACACTGAAAGCTCATTTGGCCAAATCACATTTGGTTGAAAATGAAATATAGCCCTTTCCTCACTGCAATGCGACCCTGGAGTGAGAAAATTAAGGGGGGTGTGGGGGCACAGCCCCCCACATAATTGTAGTCTATTCATTGTTATATAAAGGTGCATCCATTAAAAAGTTATTCATATATATATATATATATATATATATATATATATTCAGTAAAAACTATTTGCAAAATGTGGGGGGCTACACCCCCACACCCCCATTGTGGGGGTTTGTGCCCCCCCACACCCCCCTTACTTAATATTCTCACTCCAGGGCCGCACTGCAGTGGGGTAATGGCTATATTTCATTTTTGACCAAATGTGATTCGACCAAATGAGCTTTCAGTGAAATGAACTTTCAGTGATGTGTGCTGCATTAAATCATTTTCAACTAAATGTTAGTCGACCAAACGAATGGGACCCATATATATATATATATATATATATATATATATATATATATATATATATATAAAACTTTTTTTATAAATTAGTTGACATACATTTAAATAATTTGGGTATATTTTGCTTCTCTGTATTTCTTAAAAAAATACATCTCTCTCTTTTTCACACCCTCTAATTTAATGAATATTTAACAATCTGTGTGTTTTTACACCAAATTCCAAGTTCAACCTTTCTACTGTTTTAAGATTCTCCTTTTTCATAGCAATTATACCAACCAGCGAAGTTTTTCACTTTCTATGAAATCCTTTTTGTTTTATCAGAGCCCTTTAAAAGTCACGTTTTAATACAGAAAGAGATGATAATAGCAAGCCAATTCCTGAGTTCAGTATGTTTAAAGATGAAAAGTTTTAGCATTTTCAAAACACTATTAGCATATTGTGAATATGTTATATTGAAATAATTACATACTATTAACCATATCTTGTTATCTATTATTTCTAGTATAGTATTCTAAATTTTTATTTTTTTCTGTCAAATAGGAACAGTTAAAGGTCTTTCCAGTTATCATTATATTACAGTCTATATAATGAATAATTACCTTGAATGAAGCTGCTTAAGCGTCTGTTTCTGTGTCCATCAGTTTTATTCCTCCCCTGTCCCAGATCCTGATGGGATGATTGCATGCTACTCTTTGTCTTTTTTTCACTGTATCAAAGAAATTTCAACAATAACCTGTCTATGTTTTCCATACATACTTTATTGGGAATTGGTGCTCTTATGTGGGCTATATACACTGTTTAGAAGTATATCTGTTTTATAAGCTGTAACCTTTCATCAAAATAAAAAAAAATCAGTTTATTCTAATTATTCATAAGACTATGTATCACTTCTAACATTCAATCACAAATTCAAAAAACATTTGGGTTTTCCTTCAAAATTTGATTCTGGGGATTCTACTAGAAAATTAAGTTAATTGAGTATTATTGATAATTGACTTCTAGTTAATGAAATAAATTTAGTTTTTCTTTATTAAATTATAGACCTGAAATATATTTTATGGTAGTTTGAATCTCATTCAGTGAATTGTTGATATTGGTAACTGTTAACAGTATGTCATCAGCATAGGGCAAACAACATACAGTTTAAAATACAGTTAAAAATTCAGTTTAAAATTCAGTTTAACATATAACCACACTTGGAGTCAGTGTTAGCCCTGGTCCGCTCGCCCTCACTGTGCTCAGGCTTGCTTCGCTCCCCTCCCTGCCCCCAATTTCCACCTGCCCCCACTACTTCTACCTTTATTCTAACCCCTAATCACCTAACCAGTAGTCCAACCCCTAATTCCCTAACAACTAGCCCAACCCACTCATCCTACCTCCCCCCACCCTCCAATCCAATTACATCCCACACTGATTCCCCTCCCAACAACACATTCCCAGACAAGACACCTCCACCCTTGCATACAACGAACCAGGAATCCTAGTTGTACTATTCACTCAAAGTAGTATCATGTTACCCACACTCACATCCCGATCACTAGCTCTACTATCATTAACTTTCCTAACTTCCTTGCAAACAGACCTACCACTGCACAACTACTCCTATCACACTACCCACACTAGCCCACCCTCTCAAACCCACTCACACTTCATCTGCCCCATAATCATAAATCTTACAACTACATATTATTCACTAACAAAAATGACACCATCTCACCAGACTAAGAAAAACACACATAGACCAAGCTCATAACAATTAATATTAAAAAGCACATACTGACACTCCTACAAACTCTGCTAACCTCTGGTGACATTCACCCAAATCCAGGTCCCCTCTCAGCCAGACAAACATCTGACCTGCTGATCCTAAATCTCAACATAAGAAGTATTATCAACAAGCTAACAGACCTACATGCACTCATAGCCCACTATGACCCTGATGTACTCGCCATTACAGAGACCGGGCTTAAACCCAGTATCCAAGATGAAGACTTTTTCCCCCCAGGGTATAATACACTTAGATCTGATAGAACAAGCAGGAAAGGAGGAGGAGTAGCCATTCTCTTTAAAAACACCCTTAACCTCCAGCTCCTGCACACCACACCACCCACTTTTCAAAATGCTGAAGTCCTATTTTCTGTCCTATGCATAAGAAGCACCAAGAAGATCAATATAATATTCTGCTACATACCACCAGGCAACAATTCACTCATAATAGAAGACATCCTACACTGGACAAAGGACAACCTACCTCAGGAAACAATCCTACTAAGAGACCTTAACACCAACTGGGCAGCTGTAACTCCAGCAGCCCCTCTGCTCATATCAATCTACATGGGTTCTCTCAACTAATTGAAGAACCAACTAGAATAGATAAGAAAACAAAGAAAGAATCCATACTGGACTGGACACGAACCAACTATCCCAAACAAAACTATACAATAGGCTGTCTCCCAGATGACCTAAGTGATCATCTCCTCACCTTCCTACTCCACAAATACTCCAATCACCCCAAACCAGTAGTTACAAACTCGTACGAGATGACCATAACCTTACCCCAGAATACCTAAATACTGTCCTAAGCCACTGCAACTGGGAACCACTGCGGACACTTGGGTTAGACCAGGCAGTAGACTACTTCAATACTACCTTCGCTAACATCCTTAACAGTCTAGCTTCCAGCAGAAATATCAGAGTTAAAGCCAACTACTCACCCTGGCTAAGTAGGGACACCAGAGCCTTACTAAAAGCCAGAGATAAAGCCTGGAAAATCTGGAAAACTGACAAAACCCCTAGCTTCAGGCAATACTATCAACAGCTTAGAAACAAGGCCAAGGCTGAATTCAAAATAAACAAACAAAACAATTTTCTTAGCGCCCAAAGAAATATTCAAATAATCTACAAAAATTCTGGCATGCCATTAACTCCCTACTAAAGCCAGGCAAAACCACTATTCCAGCACCCAGCTCTACTAACAAGACTTTAGACATAGCTTCTCAATTTAATAAACATTTTACTAAATCCATCTTAGCCCTGTCCAGTCAAATAACCAAAAACAGTCTACCTCAATCACAACCCAGTCTGTCCCACATCACCCCCTCTTTCAGCCTATCACCAGTGCCCACCTCAACTATCTATAAACTCCTCTTAAAACTAAAGCCAACCACATTGGCAGCTGATAACATACCTGCTGCATACCTAAAAATGGCTAGTGACTCCCTATCATATCCTGTCTCCATCCTAATCAACCGCTCCATACTAGAATCCTACATACCCAAACTCTGGAAAGTATCTCATATCATTCCTCTCCATAAAAGAGGTAACTCCTACGAATTTTCCAACTACTGACCTATTGCCATCCTTTGCCCCTTATCCAAAATTCTTGAGAAATGCATCACTTGCAAGTGATGACATTTCTTAACACACACAATCTACTATCTACCACACAACATAGTTTACGTCCAAATCACAGCACTACCACAGCCCTTCTGTCCTTCACTAATCATATAAACCTTCACAGGAATGATAACAAATAAGTATCAGCCATTTTTCTAGAGCTCTCAAAAGCATTTGATATGGTCTCCCACTCCATTCTACCAGACTCACTAACATCATTAACCTTCACCTCCTCTACTATAGCCTGGTTCAGAAGCTACCTATCTGACAGGCAACAATCAGTCCAGTGGAAAGGAACTCTGTCTACATAACTTCCAACCACCATAGGAGTCCCACAGGGCTCTATACTGGGCCCGCTATTGTTCTCTATTTTCACAAATAACCTCAATAGCTCTACACAACATGCCACACTCATACAATATTTGGATGATTCAACCCTGATCTGCTCCACCTCATCCTCCACTACCCTACATACACTCACTCAAGATACCTTTAACTCATTAGAAAAATGGATATCAGGTATCCAACTAATTCTAAATTTCAAAAAGACAAAACTGTTACTATTTACTCCTAATAGATTAAAAAAACCCTCTCCTGCACCATAACATCAAAGGATAGTACCACCATCTCCCCTTCTAACCACACAAGACTTCTGGGCATTGATGTAGACAATAATATCTCCACTTTGATGTTCACATCTCACATACCATAAAACTAGTACACAAAAAACTAGGCTCCCTATACAGGCATACGTCCTTTCTCTCACAAAAAGCAAGAGTCACTCTTGCGCAAAGCCACCTCCTCTCAACTCTATTATACGCAGCACCAATCTTTACCCAAATCAGACAATGTGGCCTAGACAAACTAGAATCATGCTACAATAAAACAGCCAAGTTTGCTACTAACTCAACCTATAGAACCCATCACTGTACTGCACTAAAATAACTAAAATGGCTTGAGCTACCACAGCTCCTTAACTATCACCAGCTAGGTACAGCCTACAATATTCTCCAATATCCTGAAAAAAAACCCTCATTATCCAACCTACTTACTGTCTATACTGCAAACTGGTGCCTAAGATCTAGTGAAAAATCTCTCCTCTCCATCACAAAGGCCAATAATAATGCAGGGAAAGCATTCTACTCCCACATTGTTGCCAGAAACTGGAACTGTCTTCCCCTGTCTGTGTCCACTGCCCCCTCCACATCCATATTCAAAAACTCCCTCAAATCGCATCTTCTTTGTACCTGGTTATGCCCTTGTATCACATAACCCTACCCACACTGGTATTAACTCCCTAAACTCCTCTCTGATCACATGCTGGGTATCTGATCCTCTGTAGGTTTGGTCATTTGAAAGGATACTTTTAACTGTAGAATTTTACTTGATATATTTGCTTCTCTTACCAATGTATAACTGAGATTGTCTTTTTACCTATGTTCTATATTTTCATTTACCTGGAGTATTTTATTAATTTCTTGTTATATTACTATGCTCAACATACATGATGAAACCTGTTTTGTGTATTATGCTGGATGTGCTGTAACTGACATTGTCTTTTTACCTATGTTCTACATCTTCTTTTACCTGGAGTGTTTTATTAATTTTTTGTTATATTGCTATGCTCATCATACATGATAAAACCTGTTTTGTGTATTATGCTGGATGTACTGTAACTGACATTGTCTTTTACCTATGTTCTATATCTTCTTTTACCTGGAGTGTTTTTATTAATTTCTTGTTATAGTACTATACTCAGCATATACGATAAAACCTGTTTGTGTATTATGCTGGATGTACCATAACTGTCATCATCTTTTACCTATGCTCTATATCTTCTTTTACCTGGAGTGTTTTTATTAATTTCTTGTTATATTAATATGCCCAGCATACGTGATGTAACCTGTTTTGTGTATTATACTGGATGTACTGTATTTGTATAACTTGATACCAGAGCTTTTCTCCCCGGGCTTCCACTGAAAATGGACCTGGTCCAGTCGGAATTTCCCTGTTAACAAATGTAAAATAAAATAAATAATAAATAAATTTATAGGTTTCCGCTATTCTTACACCTGTAAAATATTTTCATTTGTCTGATAGCTAGAACTAGTGGCTCTACTGATAGAGCAAATAATGTAGGCAATAAATGACACCCCTCTGCTTAGTACCATTTTTAATTCAATAGGATTTGATAAAAAGGAACTAATGTTAACCTAATCTCTATTATCTGTGTATAGAGTCTTTAATAACTAAAGGAGTTATCTGAGAAGGCTAACATTTCTAAGACTTTAAATAAATAGTGCCATATGTCTGAATTGAGTGGCTTCTTTATATCCAGGTTAATAAACATAGACTCTGTTTTTCTCTAGTTTATAATATCCACTAGAGTTAATATTTTTGATATTGTCCTCTGTTTGCCTTTCCAGAATAAAATCTTTTTGATTATTGTCTGTTATATCAGAGATTAAAACCTTTAGCCTGTTTGCGAGAATCAATACAAAACTTTTATAATCTGTGTTTATTAGAGATATTGGTCTGTAAACTGTGCAGTTTGTTAAATCTTTCTTTTATTTTAGTGCTGGGATAATTAGTGAATATCCCTATGAATGAGAACTTGTTTGATTATTGTGTAGATAGCTAATAAAGTTTGTTAAGAATGTATAGTTTTCTCCAGTATAATTTTTTTATATTTCCAATATTATGCCATCAGCTCCTGGAGGATTATTATTTTTCTGTTCTTTTATTTTAGCAGTAACTTCTTTGAATGTCAGTACTTTATTAATATTTCTTATACCCTTCGCAGAAAATTTTGTAATGGTCATTTTTGTCATTAAATCAGAAAAATATGTAGCATTAGACTGTGTTATTACATTCATTTGATTTAAAGTGTCATATTTGCTTCCCAATTCAAGAAGTATTTCTTCTACTCCTATTTTAACTTATTTTTATCATCTAATCTCACATATCTGATTCGTTTTGGAAAAAGACCTTGATTTTCTTACTAAATTATGAATTATTTTAAATGACATTAAATATAATGAAAATTTAAGTTTTTATAGGACTGTTGCTGTTTTATGAGATCATATAGATAAATATTTTTGCAAAGACTATTAACCAGTTCAAAAAAGTTTTCACCTTTTTGAAGCCTGAGCATGGCCAAGTATAACTTATTCTGAAAATATAAGATTTTACTATCCCATTGTTTGATTTTATTTCTATACTAAATCATTACTCTTTCATATAAATATGATTTCAGGGAGTCCCATACTATAATTTTAATAGTTTCTATTTTATTAGTCATACTTTAAAAATATCAAATTCATTTTCTAGCCAAGTCTGAAATATTTCAAGTTTAGTTATGTAAGCAGGAATCCAATTAATTATGGGTAATTTATTGAACTTTACCAATAAATTAAATCATACAGCATCATGATTTGAAAGGGGGCATGGAAATATTTTAAATCACTTACTTAAAATGTCCAGATTTGTGAAATAAACATTTTATCTGTCCTAGGTTAAGTACCATGAATCTGTAACTGATGTGTGCAAAACAAAAATTCTTCTTCTCTTAAATGCTGTAAATCCTTAATATATAATAAACATATCTATTTTTTCAAAGCTTCAGCTGTTGCTGATATTCTGGACTACCATTCAACACTAGTGCCTGTTTTTTCAAATATACAGTTAAAGTCACCTAGAATTAAGCTCCCATTCACTTGCCCAACTACAATAAACTCTAAATGTTGCTTAACATATTTAACTCTCATGCCTGGAAATCAATGCAGATTGGACAAGGTTATAATTCTTTTTTGGTGTTCAGTTATCCATCCTTATCTTTATGCCTCAATATAACTTTGGCATAATTATGTTTTCACCATGAGATTGCCTCCCTTCTTTTGTTTTTCTCATATTGTCAAATATTCACATTCTCCTGTACAGTATGACTAATATGAGTCTACTCAAATAATATGAGTGTACCTTATTGATTTTAATATATTTAATGTCCACCTCTTTTATGTTTTTTAAGTCCATTAATATTTATTGATATTATTTTTAAATCTGTAGTGGATATAAATTCCAAACCATTTTCTATTTATATGTTAATACTGGAAAGAAATATATAAGATTTTAGCACTTTTGAGGAAAAATGCTCAAAATCGACATCTGTTTGGTCAACATGCTCTAGATGACAGATGCAGAAGGCAGACAGGTGTGCAAGATTAACAATCAGCAGGTATGGAAATATGCTCTTACCCCAGGGATTGTGTAATCTTAGAGTTAGTCTATATATGATTAGCAGGAGGTTGGGGCACAGACTTTCAAATGGGGGTGGGGGATATATGGGTCTTGGCCCACTGCAAAAACACTTGCTTTTTGTTTTGCATCCTCAGAGCATGCAAATTGGCCCATCGATGTTTTGTAGTTGACATTACAACACTGATATTTTATCCATTCAGTATAGAATACCACACACACACACACACACACATATGTATATATATATATATATATATATATATATATATACACAAATACACACACACACACACACACACACACACACACACACACACACACACACACACACACATGTATAGATATATGGATCTAGGACTTTTGATTGAAAGATCAAAAGTCCGAGTCCATTATCACTGAACACACTTTAGCGAAAGCGCTTTTCACCAAAAAAGCACTTTTGCTAAAGTGTGTTAAAAAAAAAGAAAAAACATTAAATTAACGTTTATGCAGAGGGGCAAGCCCCCCACACCCCCACTACTTTATTATTCTCACTCCGAGATCGCACTACAGTGGGGAAAAGGGAAAAATTCCCTTAACAGCACTGTAGAACGATCTCCGCAACAGTCAGTCCCCTACAACTCCCTCTACCTCCAGGCATACTTCCGCGAAAGTGCTTCTTCGGTGAAAACTACTTTTGTGTATGTATGCCCGGCCGTTTCAGATTCGGTGAAACGGCACTAAGCGCATTGGTCCTAGACCTCTAAATATATATATATATATATATATATATATATATATATATATATATATATATATGGATTCACTTTATAAGCTCGACATTCTGAAATCTCGAATTACAGAATCTCGAGCCCATAAATTAGAAAATCCAAATACCTGAAACCACACAATCACGAAGCCCTAAATCCCGAAACCGCAAAACCGTGAAATTCAAACTCCCAACACTTTCAAACACCATTACAACACAGACGCACACAACTAAAGCACACACACCTACCCTTATCATATGCAGGGGGCAAGCCCCCTTGCACCCCCCATGTGGGGGGCTGTGCCCCACACACTCTCCTACTTAAATATTCTAACTCCAAGGTCGCACTATATACACACACACACACACAAAACATCACCACACAAACTACATTCCTCACACACACACACACACACACACACACACACACACACACACACACACACACACACACACACACACACACACATCACAGTAACAACACACACTAACACACACTACAGCCCCTACCTAACACCCTTAAACATAAACACTTACCTGAATCCAGGAACACATTGCAGCACCAGAACTGATAATTCAAAATCTCCTGCATTCGAGATTTTGAATTTCGCGCTTCTGTGGATGCGATCTTCTGATCCTAACACTTGAACTTGAGATACTGAAATTCGAAATTTCAGTATTTTGAGCTTATAAAGTGTTCCCATATACGTGTGTGTGTGTGTGTGTGTGTGTGTGTGTGTGTGTGTGTGTGTATGTATGTATGTATGTATATATATATATATATATATATATATATATATCAGTGTACTTTAAAATATCAAAGTAACACAATGGTGAACATTAAAACATTGATTCCAAAATATTTAAACAATTATGTTTTTGCAGGTAGGCAAAGCCTACAATCTCCCACTAAATAATGCTGTTTTTCTGTGATCATATGATTATTTGATTGCTTTTTCCAGCATTATAGATGCTTGATATTCTGAACATTCAACTATATGGAGTGTTTCTACACACATAAACATAGACCCATATATATATATATATATATATATATATATATATATTTACAATTGAGTGGGTCAATTCATTTGATCATAGGTTCATAGGTAGGTACTAGGCTATCAGCCCTAGGGCCTATACAAGCCTAGCCAAAAAGTTACCCTGGCTTTTGCCACCCAAGAAAATTATTTTCTTGTGCCCCTGTTGAGAAGAGCCACAGAGGTGATCATCCTCGGGGTGAATTTCCTATTTCCCATCCAGTCATCAAGATGTTTCTTGAAGACTGCTAATGAGGAGCTTTGTTTGATATAGATAGGTTGTTTGTTCCAGAGTATGGGAAGTCTCTGGGGTAGGAATCTATCCCTCCAGCATGTTCTGTTTATTGTGGTGACAAGGTTTAGGTCCCTAGAGCGTGTAGCTCGGAGGGATTGGGATTTCTTTAAGTGGAGCATGTCCAACAGCTCTGGGTTTGACATAGCTTTGTATGTTGTGCAGAGATCGCCTCTGAGTAGATGATATGCAAAGGAGTAAAGCTGGAGTTTTTTGAGACGGTCTGCGTAGGGCATCTGTTTGAGGCCGGTAATCCTCTTTGTGAGGTATTGCTGCGGCCTTTCCAGTTGCTGTAGATGTCTTGTGAGGTAAATACCAAAAGAGGTATTGTACTCTATAATGGGTCTAATGAGTGATGAGTAGAGGGGAACAATGACCTCTTTTTTTCCTGGATGAGAAACCTTTTGTGATGAGGTGTGCCATGTAGAAAGAATTCCTGAGTACTGTGGCAATGTGATTATCAAAGGAGAGGCTACTGTCCACCTGTGTCCCAAGGTCTCTTGTCACACTTTCGGTGTTAAGTAGACTACCACCAATGTGGTAGCTCATGGGTACAGAGTTTTTACCAAAAGGGATGACAGTGCACTTTTTGGCATTGAGCTTGAGGCCATGGCTTTGACACCAAACATCTGTCTCAGTGAGGCCCTTTTGTAGGATGTCCACATTGTTAGGAGTTTCAATTATGGCTCCTAGTTTGCAGTCATCTGCGAACTTCATTAGCCAAAGACCTTCTGTGTTAGCCTGTACTTCAGAAAAGTAGATATCATACAGGAGAGGACCCGGGACTGAACCCTGCGGTACTCCACTTGTCACTGCTCTGAAGTCAGATTTGGAGTCCGCTACTTTGGGTTCGGTCAGTGAGCTAGTTGGCAACCCATCTTGTGACATAGGGATTTATACCTAGTTTAGTGAGTTTATCTGTAATTCCAGAGTGGGGGATGGTGTCAAAAGCCTTGGCGAGATCTAGATAGGCTGTGTGAACTACCTTACCTTCGTCTACAGCTTTGGTGACTCCTTCAAAGAAGTCAGTCAGGTTTAGGAGACATGATCTGCCTTTTACAAACCCGAACTGGGTGGGGTCCAGAGTTTGGAGATTACCAATGTGTTTGTTTATAAGTTCTATGATGATACATTCCATGGCCTTGCAGACCAGGCTCATTAAGCTAATGGGGCAGTAGTTTCCAGGGTCCATGGTGGCTCCCCGTTTGTGGAGAGGGATAACTGTCATGCGCCATTCAGTGGGCACAAAGCCTGAGGTGAGGCTGTGATTGAACATGGTGCTTAGGTGGGGTGCCAGTTAATTCTGTAGTTTATGTAGAATGCAGCCTGGGATGTTGCCAGATCCCATGGATGCTGTGTTCTTGGCTTTGGAGAGTGTGTTTTTTACCTGTGCAGCTGTGATTACAGGAACTTTGCATTCTTCCAGTATAGAGATGGGCCCTTTAGGAGGTGAGAGGGTGGTAAAGTTAGTACTGAACCTATTTGCCAGGATGTTGGCAATATCAGTTGGTTCTGTATATTTAGTGCCATTGTGCTGTAACTCATAGCAGATCTGAGTGTTGCCATTGAGATTCTTGACATAGTTATAGAATGCTTTGTGGTTGTCTTTAGAATCAGTGACAATTTTGTTTTCATAACTAGCTTTGAAGGATTTTATGAGGGATCTCTGCTTCTTACTGAGGCTGACCAGGGAATCCTTCCAGTCATGGGATTTTACTCTTTTTTGTAACAGTTTTTTTTTCTGTTGTAGAGTTTGTTTATGGCAGGGGACCACCAGATTGGCTTCCTTTTTATGGAGGATAGCATCTTGGTTCTGTTAGGGATAGCATGATCCATGCACTCATGGAAGTGCTTATAAAGTGCATTTGTGCAGGATTCAGAAGTCGTTCCTCTATTGTCCATCTGCATGGATGTCGTGAAGTTTGCCACTTCTGTCTTAAGAAGCGTGAAGTTGGCTTTGAAGAAATTTTTTACGGTGGTCTCCCTAATGGGGGTGGGGGGGGGTGAGATGTGGATGTCTAGGCTGATTAGCTTGTGGTCGGATCTGACCAATGAGGAACTGACCTCTGGTGTGGAACACTGGTCGCCCATGTTGGTAATGACCAGGTCTAGGATATTGCTGCCCCTGGTGGGGGTGTGGATAAGTTGATCCAAGGCATTTGAATTTATGAATTCCAGAAAACGGTGCACAAAAGAGTTGGTACATGAGTAGTGTTCCCAGTTAATGGTAGGGTAGTTGAAATCGCCCATTATTAGGGTGTTGGATTGTACCCTAATATTTTGCAGTGTATCAAGAAATGAGGAGTGGGAATCCTGGGGCATGGTGGGGGATCTGTAGAAAGTTACAATTTGGATTGCGGTCTTGCCCAGAGTTAGTTACACTTGGATAATCTCGGATGCATTATGCTGAGCAACTAGCCTGGTGGTGTGGATATCCTTAATGAATAGGGACACGCCTCCACCTTTAGTGCTTCAATCCAGGTTAGGTGACTGAAAGGTGTGGTATGAATTATAGCCTGGTAATGCAGGGGTGCTCTCTGGAGCTTTGAAACAGGTCTCTCTCACTGCACAGATGTCGATGTTCTCTATTTTAAGGAGCGCCTCGAGTGAATGCGTTTTGAGGTTTAGACTTCTAGCACTTAGTAGCATTACCCTCACATTTTGGTTGCTTGTACTTGTTACAGTGGTGAGTTTTTCATTTGAACCTTGGCTAAAAAAGGCACTATAGGGGTGGCAAGAGCCTTGGCCAGTATCTGGAATCCCAAGGGTGACAGGTGCAGGCCATCTCTGGCAAAACATCGTAGTCTGTCGATCATGTCATCCCAGGCAGACAGATGCTGGATCCCCTTAGAATGACACCAGAAGCTTAGCCAATTGTAGAAGTCAATCATTTTGTCCTTGTACTGTGGTATCATTCTGGGTGATGGCAGAATGCTACTCAGGACTAGGGTCATGCCTGCCTGGGTTACAAGATTGGAGAGCTCCTCCATGTCTTTTTTCATGTAGTCCAGGGAGGTATGTCTCAGGTCATTCACAACATCATGAACAATGACAGGGTTATATATGTACTTGTTGTGGAGTGACCTGAGTGCGTGTGTTATGTGGCGGATCCTGGCACCCGACAGGCAGCTGACAGTAACTTTCTCCTTGTTAAGCCTGGTGAGTGGAACATCAGTGTGCCTGACTATAGAGTCACCTATGGCTAGAGTGTCGGGTACGTTGTTATGCCTTATGGGCTGTGGTTGAGTGGCACACTGAGTTTGTGGGCTATGAGTCATTTGGGTTGTGTTGGGGGGGGTGGAGGTTTCATGCGTTTCTGCTTTGGAGGTCTCTGTTTCTTGAGCATATTTTTATTGAGAGCCTCCGCGAATGTAGGTGTGTGTTTTGTGTTGCTATATATGTGTTTTGGTGGTGTAGGTTTTGAGGGACTATGTGATGAGTGTGGTGTGGTGCAAGTGTTTACCTTCTCCTCTTGACTATCTAGTCCAGTCTTGGGTGAAGAGAGCTTTGCTTCCAGTTTGGCTATATAAGTGCATTTCTCACAGGTTGTAGTGTTGGGTGGTAGGAGGAGTCGGTTGTCTGTGTACATGAGGCAATTGCTGCATTGCCCCAAGATGCCCAGATTCATCAGGTAGACAGGAGAAAACACCGGGAGCTGACCCTTAGACATGCCTGGATAGGTGCTTATTTATTAAGTACTAAAAACTATTTTCCACTAGACAAGTGAGGAAAGTTGAGTACTGTAGTAATTTGTAGCTTATTTAGTACTTACAACGAGTTCTGAACAAGTGATGAGCTCAAAGAAACAGATTTGAGTGCTAAAACTAAAAAACCTGGCTAGTTCAAAGGGAAAATTTGAAGAGCAAACTTTATGGTGCCAGGAATAGTTAAACCCTAGCTAAGCAGTGATGCATAAAGTGTATATTTATATATATATATTTTTTTTAATATAACAGCAGCAAATGAGCAAACTGTTTTAAAGAAATTAACCAATAAAAAGCTAAAAACTGAGCCCCGTTCCAGTAGTCTTCGATGAGACAAGTTCTAACTGCACACTCCTGCCACTAGGGTGCAGGGGAACCTTCTCCAAAAAGATGGTCCTGATTAGTGCTCAAGTTATACAAACAAAGCTAGATTCAGCAGGTCTGAATTTAGTCTATGCTACAGCAAACAAGGCGTACCAGTTTCAGAAAGAAACAGTTAAAATAAGCAAATAGCACAGTAAAAAGCTAGTACAGCTGATCAAAAATTAGGTGATAACATATTGCTGGATTTTTTTCTGTGTGAGATCATGAACAGTGGGAAATCAGAGAATTTTCCCTTTCGCCTCAGTAGAGTGATATTACAGTCAGTATACATAATTAGGAAGGGGTATGGGAGGTGCAGGGGACTTATCCTCCTGCAAAAACACTCTTTTTTAAGATGACAAGATCAATGTTTTTTTCTTTAGCTTGCAAATTTCTCAGATACACGCACACACACACACACACACACACACACACACACACACACACACACACACACACACACACACACACACACACACACAACTCTTAACCATCTCCAAATAACTTATCTTATCTCTAACATGCAGTTAATAGCAAGCACAATATATAAGTAAGAGTCTAAAAAGTCTCTGCCAAAAGTATAGCAAGATATTTAAACCCCAATGAACTCAAAATGATTCCTAGTTTAATTAGGTTAACCTAACCTCGCTACTGATTATGTGGAGGCCTATCCAATATGAAGTGCAGAAAACTCAATTATTTTATCATGCAGAAAATATAAAAGAAAATACCTCCAGGCTATTCATTTTAACTTGCATAAATATCTTCCTCAATCTTGTCATCTAAATAATTGAAAATATTGAAGTATAATATATGTTCTTGTTTATAAGTAGACTTGTTCATAGGTTCATAGGTAGGTACTAGGCTATCTGCCCGAGGGCATTTATAAGCCTAGCCAGAGTGTGTCAGCTTTCGCCACCCCATTGATTAATTAACTGATCCTCTGTCAAGCAGAGCCAATGAAGTGATCCCAGGGGTGTATTTTCTTTTACCCATCCACTCATCAAGTTTTCTCTTGAAGAGTGTTAGTGAGGGGCTCTGCCTAATGTAGTTTGGAATTTTGTTCCAAAGCATGGGGATTCTCTGTGACAGGAGTCTATCCCTTCAGCATGTTCTATTTATTGTTGTGGCAAGGTTTAGCTCACTAGAGCGCGTGGCTTGCAGTGACTTGGATTTCTTTAGGTGAAGCATGTCCATCAATTCTGAGTTGGACATGGCTTTGTAAGTCAGACAGAGATCACCTCTGAGTAAGCGATATGCCACTGAGTACAGCCGGAGTTTTTTCAGTTGGGCTGCATAGGACATATGTTTGAGGCCAGTAATCCTCTTGGTGAGATACTTTTGTGGTCTCTCCAGCTGTTGGAAGTGTCTTGTGAGGTACATCCCAAATGGGGGATTTTACTCTATGATGGGTCTGATGAGTGACGAGTAGAGGGGCACTGTAACCTCTTTATTTCTAGATGCAAACCCTTTAGTAATTAGATGGGCCACATAGAAGGATTTCCTAACTACTTTGGCAATATGATTGTCAAAGGAGAGATTACTATCTACCTGGGTCCCCAGATCTCTTATTACCTCTTCTGTATTAAGGGGGCTGCCACCTATGTGGTAATTCATGGGTGTTTTGTTTTTCCCAGACGGGATGACTATGCATTTTTTGGCATTTAGCTTGAGGCCATGACTTTGACACCAGGTGTCCATCTCAGTAAGGCCCTTTTGGAGGATGTCCGTGTCAGCCAGAGAGTCAATTATGGCTCCCAGTTTGCAGTCATTGGCAAACTTGGTTAGCCATAGTCCTCCTGTGTTTGCCTGTACTTCTGAAAAGTATATGCCAAACAGTAGGGGTCCCAGGACCGAGCCTTGCGGGACACCACTTGTGACTGGTTTAGAGTCGGACCTGGAGCCCGCTATTCTTACTGTGTGAGTTCTGTCTGTAAGCCAGTTGGCAACCCATCTTGTGATGTAGGGGTTTATGTTCAAGCTGGTGAGGTTTTCTGTAATTCCCGAGTGGGGAATGGTGTTGAATACCTTGGCGAGGTCAAGGTAGGCTGTGTGAACCACCTTTCCCTCGTCTATGGCCTTGGTGACTGTCTCAAAGACGTCAATCAGGTTTAGTAGTATTTTATTGTAAAATAATACTTTAGTACTTCTACGTCTAGCATTACAACATAATTATAAAAAAGTAATATTAGAAAATGATTGAGTTTATGTTGTTAAAGTTATTACTAATAGGCATGAACATATGTTTAAATCTTTGTTCATTAGTCTTTTTCTTATTTACGCTGTTTAAAATGATATATAAAATATTATGCAAAGTCAGAAAGCATGTAGATGCATAGTAAGACCATTAGAATAAATGCATTATTGTTTGCATTGCTATTATTCTAAATCTACCAAAGACACAGTATTATCATGGTTATTAATACTTCTGAATACTATAATATGGATACAAGAATAGATACAAAGTATTCATTTTATAAATAAATGTAACAAATACTAGTAGGCTAATTAATTCATTAAAATATTGCTTGAAATGTACTGTAAACATCTTCAGATAATATCAAAATGTATTATTTCCATAAAAATCATGAGCATAGAATAAAATAACAATAAAGTATACACATTTTAATATTAAACTTAGAGCTCATAAAATATTATATTAAGTATTAATATAGTTTTGTAATCAGTGTATTTTAAATCATTTGCTGTTCATTAAATGTATTCATTACAATTTCATAGAAGCTGATATGGAAAACACTATAACTTACTCATAGTTAAAAGTTCTTTATTATCTGCATTTTGTACACCATCTGCTGGATGACAAATATCTATTTCCCTAATAAATACTACTCTACAATCTGGATGGCTAAATTTAATATATATCATCAAACTATACTTGCATATCTATTATTGCATTTTATATTCTAGCCTTCGATTATTTTGTGCTTTTGAACTTCCTGTTTCTCCACTTTCTTTACATATCTTTCATGTATGCAGAGAAACAGGAAAAGTGTTTTTTAAGTTTTTGTGCATAAGCTGGTATACAATAGAGGGGTACCATCCGTATTAAAAACAGTCTGTTTTTACAAAATTCACATCTCTTAATCTCCTTTTCTCCCACAGAAAAGCCTTTACAGACCATGCTTTTTTTTTTTTTACTAGTAGCGGTTTTATTTAGACTGTTTAACAACTCACTTTTGGAGAGTCCTCACTAGCTCTCCTTAATCTGAAGAGTTAAACATTAATATTGCAAGCCTAGTGGAAAGACATGTCTGATTCAGGTCATTTCGCTATCACAAGGAGTAATTTACAGACTATGGTACTGGACTTGTGAACATAGAACAACCAAATCATATGACTCTGTAGTGGCAAAACAATCTCTCAACTGTATTAGGGAACCAAAATATAAAAACCTTTTATAAAGATATGAAAATGTCTCATCATTCACAAAATGTGAGAGAGGGGCATTGTAGATTCATAGGTAATCACTAGGTTAGCTGCCCCTGAGGGCTATTTTAAGCCTAGCCAATTTCCCTTCCAGACATGAGAATCAAACCATGTATCTTGTGCCTGTGTGGTAAACACCTTAACCATTATACCAACCTTCAACCCAAAATCAGTCTATAGATCTAATCATCTTATCACACAAAAGACTATTTAAATAAACCATTCTTCTTTTTAACTCTTGAATAAATCATGAGCTAATTATTGTAAACCCTGCCACATATTTTTGCCATGTATTAAGAATTGAGATATTAAAACCAAGCAGTTTGACAGTAGAAATACTGTTTTGTTTTTTTACATCAAATTCCTGGCCAGTTGTAGTGCCAATTGGGTAATATATTTGGTTACATGCTCCTGTTCTGCATTCTGTGTCAGGCAAACTTCTAGACCACTCAGGCTGAGAATTAATGAACACATTAGTGATATTAACAATAAAAGACAGTCCAATGCCCTATTCAAGCACACTACTAAACATAATTCTGCATCTTTTAGATTTACAATCATAGACAGAAGGAATAAGTCTGGGTGGCATTCCATCCTAATTTGCAAGGAAAGGAAGTGGATAATTAAATTGGGAGGTCTTTTTCTTCCCGGATTAATTGAACATTTATAACCAACCAATGGTGACATTTACTTATTAATGAGTATGGGTATATAGCTGTGGCTATATGCAGCTATATTTATTGGCTCTGTGCATTCACTGAGGAAGGCTGCTACAGCCGAAACCGGTTTGCCATTTTTGGGAGTACTGGGGGCCTTTATACCCCTACCCCTCATGGATCTGTATTTTTTATCTTGTTGCCTATGAGTCTACATATTTAATTAAAAGTATCATGTTGTTCCACACTTTCTGCTGGCCCATTATTTTTTTGGATTGAATTTGGGGCCTTTGCACTTGCCGTACTTGCGAGGTGTTTTTTTCTATTGTGTTATGGTATTTGACATTCCAAATAAACTGTTTTACTGATCACTATTTCACTGTGGTTACAGCAGTAGATGATATTGTCTATACTTCTGGATGCCTTCTGCAGTCACCTAGTAAGACCAAAATATGGGTATGTGTAGGCAGCAAACCATAAATATGTGCACACATCAGGTTATGGTTTCTCAGGCAGTTCTGGATATTTCATTTTCATAATTGTTTTTGTTTAAGAAGGAGCACACTGCTTGTGCAGACTCCATGTAAAAGACCAGATTATTTGTGAAGTTTTCTTGCCCGCCTTCAAAGCCCTTCATGACCAGGGCCCTTCCTTCTGAAAGAGCTTCTTGTGCTCTTCAAGCAGTCTCAAAAATCTCTGCTTGGCTTGTCTTGGGACTGTTAACAGTCACAATGATGAAAGTAAACATTTCTACATTATATTTTACTTATGACCAGCCTTTTCTGCATGTGAGTGTCTTTTCTCAGTGTCTTTTAATGGTCTGTGGACATAGGCTATAATACATACTGCTAATATGTTCTGATTAAGTAGGTTACCTGGGTGCACATACAGAGTCCAGCCATGCAACCCAGAATGTTTAGTGGGTGGGTTTGTCATGCTGCTCAACATAGACCATACCACTTACCCCAAGAATAAATGTGTGTGCACTCATTGAATCATTAGTACAGATCTTGCAAGAAGCCACCATGTTAATTTTTTTCACAAGCAAAGGAATCTTATTCAGGAGGTAGGGGATTCTTTCGGTGAGGATCTATGTCTCCAATAGGTCTAGCTTAGAATTTAATTGAGATCTTAGGAACTAGTATTTTTGTAGTACCAGTATTTCTAAGGAGGAGAGTGTCTAGCTGGACAGGAGCTTCTATATCACAGAAAATGAGACAGAGATCACAACACAGGAGATGGTATGAGAAAGAGAAATGGAAGAAAACGCGTAGTGTCTTCAGACAGTTACGGGAACTTAATCCGTTGACTTTTTTATTTAGAAAATGTTGTGGTCTTTCTAGTCGGACAAGGTGTTTGGAGCAGTTAAGTTCAAATGATGTACTGTATTCTGTGAGTGAAATTATGTAGGCCAATAGCCTTGAATTGATTACCACATTTATACGCTAATTAAGTAGTAAGACCAAGTGACCACACACACACACACACACACACACACACACACACACACACACTTTTCTAAATATGTGTCCCTGTTAGACGTTAACCCATCCATTCTGCTGTATTGGATACCCCAGCACAGGAGGTGAGAATTTTCTAGGGCCATTAGTGAAACAACCACGAAGGTGTTTTTTTTTTTGCCCATTCCTATATCCCATTATTTGTTCCTCTTCTTTCAGAGGTGTGTACCCTCATCCCCTAGCCTTGGTTAGTCTGGATTAGCCCCCAGACTAAGGACCTATGGCATCCTGTGCTGAGTATTACCCCAGGCCAGGAACTACATGTCACCTAGCCCCATTCTCTAACCTTACTGTAACCATCCCTCCCAATTGCCCCCTGTACTGTGTACTTTATTATTGTTATTATTACTTCTGCTATCGATTCATTTCTGCCTTCACACACCATTTTTTTTGTATTCATAGCACTTCTTGTTAATTTGCTTGTCTACTCTCATTTATATTTGTCCAGGCTGAGACTGAAATAGGTCTATTTGAATCAGTGCTCTACTCCAGTTACCAAACTGAGTAAATAAATAAATAAATCAGCAGCTTTATCATTCCAGATACAGACTATAGTACATTTACATTAAGCCCTAGCCTTCATCCCGAGGTGGCTGACATAAATGCTTCATCACTGTATGGTATCCGTTGACCTATGGGGCACACAGGTTAACAGCAACTTTACCTATGATCACCATGTCTCCATAGTGGTAAGAAGGGCATTCTATATTGCTCATCTCATAAGTAAGGGGGATTGCCTCCTGAAAAAAAGAAGTTATAACCTCCCTGTACTCTTCCCTCATCAGGCCAATAACTGGAGAGACCACAAAGGTTCCTCACAAGGAAAATTCAAGGTCTTTAGCATCTGTCCTATGTGGATTCTCTGAAATCACTGCCAACTTATTCTGTTTCATACAGACTATTCAGATGTGATCTCTGCCTTGCATATGAGGCAATCTCTGACTCTGCTTTATTGGAAATACTGCATATCAGCAAGTCAAATGGTACATGGGTTACTCCCTCTAAAGACCTTAACCTGGTATGTGACATTAATAGAACCTGCTGGAGAGACCGATCTGTCTCCCAGAGGTTACCACACCTTCCCAGTTTATGTCAAACAAAGTACCTCATTGACTCTCTTCAGACGCAATCTGGACGATTGGATGGGTAACCATAAATTCACCCCTGGAGTCCTCCTGTGTCCCTCTTGGATGGGGGTATTAGGTGCTGATCATGGAGATAAGGGTATAACTTGGCTAGGCTTGTAAGGCCCCTAAGGCCATTAGCCTAGTAACTTCCTATGATCCTATATGTGCTTGCTCCTACAGTCATGCCCCCTGACATCTACCATTGCTAGCTTAGGATACCAAGCTTATAACCTCAGGTTAACAACCTACATGCAAGTTTCTTCTAGCAAAGGAGCCACAGCCTACTGGCAGCCATCTCTGCCTCCTTTGCCATCAAATGGGTGAGCCAGCATTAGTCACTCACTCCTATTCCTCATCCATCTCTCCCAGCACCCTAAACACGCATGGGAGGTTGCAGCCATAGTCAGGGGGTTTATCCCTGTATGCCACAGAGCCTGTCAGGTGTCCCTGTTTTAATTCAGCTATGCTGTTATTTAGTTTGACATTAAGCAGTGTTTCAGGATTTGAAGTGACTCATAATATTTCTGTGTTCAGATCTTTCTATGTATCTTAGTGACTTCTCTTGATGGTTCTGTTCAAGTAAAAAAGTCTTCAATAATGTTTGCCTCATAGGTGACCATTCCTAACAGTCCTCATAGGTGACCATTCCTAACAGTCCTCATAGGTGACCATTCCTAACAGTCTTCATGTGCTCTTACTGCCCTTGGTGGGGGTTGCTAAAATGCTTTTACTTTGTTTTGACCAGGTAGTATCCCTTTGTTTGAAAACATAAAGTTATTGCATTGTAATTTTAAATTGTCTTTGTTAAGTTCACATTTTTATTTATTTATTGGTAGTCCATTTATTCTTAAGTCCTTATAACACATGCCCCATGATTTCTTTTGCCATTTTATCATATTTATATCATCAGTGAAGTTTTGACGCTCTGAGTTTCTTTTAAGATGTTCCAAATGGCATGCTGTAATATGCCTGTGTTGTAATTAGCTCCAAATATGTGTCTGTTGTACCTCCTGAGGCCTACACTGGTCACAACAGCAGAACTACATTTACTGTCATGGTGTAACAGTAGGCAGTGGGATGCCGAGCCTGTCCTCATCTCCACTGAGATCATAAATTGTTTCATCAGCAGCTGGTCATGTGCTTTTTTCTTTGTAGTTGGATCATTTACAATCCTCCTAATCAATGCATCTCTGATTGATTTTTTTGTTTGTTTGAGAGATGTAAAAATTGATGATACCCAAGGAAAGGTGCCTGACTGTTTTTGCTATGTAGTTTCAAGAGTTTTTGTTTTGTTTTGTGTGATATGAAATTGAAGTTTCCTTTGGGGCTGTATCTGATGTAACAGATTTATGTGCAGCCTCGAATGATGATTCTTTAAATTTCATTTAATTGAAAATATCCTGGCATTACTTCCTATGCTTGTCTATATTATTATGCTTTTACCAGTATTGCATTCTATACTTTTTATTAGTCCCAGGTCCTCAGATCCTGTTTAACTTAATAAGGATTTTTCTTGTTGTTTTATGACATTTACATCTGCTGTTTGCTGTTTTATTTTGGCATAAATGGCCACTTGGTCATTTCTGCTGCTGGTGGTAGACCTGTACTGCAGTTTCTCAAGGGAGGTCAAGGGGTAAAGGAAGATCACATTTTGTCATTCAGTATGTTGGCTGTACCTGAGTCAATTAGAACTTTTGTTGTGATGTTTTGAACTCAGTCTTTCAAATCTGGCTGACTTTTATCAATGTTGTATATTATTCTATGCACAGAGATATAACTCTTTCTCTGTCTTTTATTTGTGGTTTCTCTACATCTGCTTGCTGTACCCACTTCTGGTTTCAATTATCTCAATTAATTTGAGTTCTTTGACATTTATTACTTTTATTAATGTTCTTGTTGACAGCCAGCTTCGACCCACTGCACTTTTCAAATTGATTCTGCGTTGCACATTTGACAATTATGTTTGTGAGGAAAAGTTTCATCATAATTCTGTAATTTCTATGTATTTATTGACCTTCAACCTTGTGAAGTGAAATTGCTTAAACATTTTTTGGGCAGTAGTTCATGTATGTCATACTTTTTATGTTTTATTCTAGCATGTTTGTTTTTATATTTAAACGGGTTGTTCTGTGACTGATACTCTTCTAGTGTCTTTCCACTTTCTTTTAATACTTGGAAACAAATATTAGGTTTCATCAGTGCTAATTGCCTAAGTCTGCCTGATGAAAAATTTTGGATTGCATGTTTTGTTTTATTTTACTTTATTTATTGGTGAAACTAAAACTGTAGACATCATTTTCAAACTAGTAAAGATAATATAGTAGACATATTCAAAACAAAAAACATAGTACTTAGGTAAAGCATTAATTCCCATGAGCCTTTTTTTGTTTTTGCCTTCTGATAAGGAAAGAGGCTAGATCTGCACCTGTAATACATTTTTTACACCAAACAATATGATTGCAATGTGTAAATAGGCATTTTATCTGCACTCCCTGAAATGTTGGGAAAGAAGAAAAAAGGCTTGTAGGAATTAACAGCTCACATAAGTGCTAAGGGTTTCTTAATACCCCCATGGGGTCTATCTGTGGTAACAAATGAGGAAAAAGGTCTCAATGCCAATGTAGATTTTGTTTTGGTTCAAAGTAATTATTTAGTTTTCTTTTAACATCGTATCATTGGTCTTAAGAATTCATGCCGTGCACTTTTTCCTGCAATGTACAATAGGACTGAATCTCTAAAACCTGTAGTAAAATCAGTTCCATTGACATACCTATCAAACCCAGTACTCGTTTTGCTCCTAATGAACCTAACAAAGGCTGAGCTTCAGGCAGTCATGGGCAAGCTAAGTAATAGCAATAAATATTGTACTTTAAATGGGCTCATTTGTAATATTTTCATAAAACTTTATATCTTTATATTGCCTTTGCCCTGTACCTGGCGCTCTAATAGATTCGTGAGACGCTTCAATGCAAGGGTCTATATTATATCCTCGAATGCTTAAAAAAGTGAACGCTGATTGATCGAACTTATTTTCGCGAAACTGCAAAATATTGAAGCAGCAGAAACTCAATTTTTTCCTAGGGAATGAATTTGGTTATCCGTTTCTGTTGCTTCGGTATTTTCAGTGTTATGGTGGAAAGTTACCAGTCGGATTCAGGTAAGTGTGCGATTGTGTGGATGTGAGTGTTAGGGTGATTTAGGTGAGTTAGGGTTAGGGCTTGGGTTAGGTGTGTGTGCGATTGAGTGGACATGAGGGTTAGGGCGGATTTAAGTGATTTAGGGTTAGGGAGCGGGTGAGGTGAGTGTGCGATAGTGACGGACCTTAGGGTTAGGGTTTGGGTTAAGGTAAGTGGGTAGTTAGTGGTGTGTGCATAGTTTAGTGTAGGGTTAGGTATCAGATTTTAGGTGTATGTGTGTGGATTTCTGTTTGTTTGGTGTGCATGTGTTGTGTATATGTGTTTTGGATCAGCGATTTTTTTTCCCCTGGGAAAAAAAATCGCTGATCTGACAGTTCAAGATTGTAAGCTTTTGCATAAATTAGGTCGATCAATCAGCATTCGCTTTTTTAAGCATTTGATGAAATAATATAGACCCCAATGTAAGCCCCAAAACTCTAAAATGTAAGTGAGATTCTTAGAACATGACAGTGCACCCCTCACACTCTCTATTAGATAGATAGATAGATAGATAGATAGATAGATAGATAGATAGATAGATAGATAGATAGATAGATAGATAGATAGTCTATCTGAGATTACTATTAATCAGGGAAGAGGGAATATCCCAAGTTACAGCAATTTTGGAGTTGGTATCTATTTCCCTGTAGCACTACAGTAATTTTCACTTTTCCAAGAATCACATTTGCTGTCCTCAAATATACAACCAGAACCCGTTTTGCACTAGATGCTTGTTGATTTCCACTTATCTGATGTTTTATATTACATTCTTTTGTGTGTGTGTGTGTGTGTGTGTGTGTGTGTGTGTGTGTGTCTTATTAATAAGTAAATTTAATCTTTTTGTGTGTGTCTTATTAATAAGTAAATTTAATCTTTTTCAATTTTTTATAACTTGTATAACATTTCAGGTGAAGTTCTTAAAAGTTTTAACTTTTATATTGCTCAGCATGTTGCCTCTTCCTGAAAGTTAGAGAGTTAGATTTCTACTGGAATGCATTTAATATAATAAATTGTGGTTTTGGAAGGTTTAATTCTCTTCTGAACATTTCCAAACCTGTTATATTTTCTATATTACATTTCTGAAGAGACACTTTTATAGACAAACCAGCGTATGGAGCTCCAAGCCTACACTGAACATCTTGTAAGTGCTTCACCATCAAAATAAGTAATAACTAAGGCTCTTGACCCATTGTCAATGTTAACAGATCTAGAATTTTAAAATACCATGTTTTTTCCCAGGCTATATGGAGGAGAGGAATAAAGCGCGTGACCCAGATGAGCAGAGACTGATTAGCAGTTCAGAAAACTGGAAGAGCAAGTGATTAGTGGATGACAGCCACATGAACAAGATGAAACAACATAATTATTGATGAAAAATAAAATAAAGATACTAGAAGATAAGAAATATTTGTAATGAGATTGTGCTGCACTAAACAGCTCAAGGGGTTTAGCATGAAATGGCCTGATTCATAGGGTCTATATTAGAACATCGATGTTTCAGAACATCGAATGTTCTAATATCGAACCCTATTCAGCAAACGCTGAAAATAGCAAAGCTGTAGAAAACCTAATTTTTTCCCAGGGAAAGAATTCGATAGTCCGTATCTGTCGCTTCGCTATTTTCAGTGCTATGGTGGAACATTACGGGTCGGGTTCAGGTAAGTGTGTGATTGTGTGGACATGAGGGTTAGAGTGGGCTAGGGTTAGGGCACAGGTCAGGTAAGTGTGCGACTGTGGACATGAGGGTTAGGGCATGGGTGAGGTGAGTGTGAGATAGTGATGGACTTTAGGGTTAGGTTTGGGTTAAGGTAAGTGGATAGTTAGTGGTGTATGCACAGTTTAGTGTAAGGTTAGATGTAATATTTTAGGTATATGTGTATGGATTGCTGTTTGTTTGGTGTGCTTGTGTTGTGTGTATGTGTTTCGGAACAGCAAATTTTTTCCTCTTTGTCGCTGTTCTGAATGTTCGATGTTGTCAGTGTTCGCTGAATTGGGTTCGATATTAGAACATTCGAAGTTCTGACACTTCGATGTTCTAATATAGACCCGATTCATATTCTATATGTATGACTTCCAGCATAATCCTCTCATACCATGGAAACTACTGCATATTAAAACATTGTGGCTGCAATAACGCAAGTAATTGTGCTGCTAGGCTGGCCACACTAAGGGTGGACAACCAGTGATATGAAGGGTTGGACCACAAACAGTGGAGAGAGAGTGACACAGAGATGCAGGCCTGAGAACTGCTGACAACCTACCAGCAGACCAGGTGGCTGGTGCAGAACTACCTCTCTGCCACCTCACCATTGCCTGTACCTCAGCTGACCTCGAAGAAAGAGAAAAAAAAATAAATACAACCATTTAATACATTTTTTAGCTGAATTTATTCAAATATCAAACTAAACACAGTTATAAACTACACATACCCTGCTGCTTGGATAGCCTGTCACCTCTCCTTAGACAGATCACCTAAATTCATTTCCAGGCAATTTGTCTCCGCTTGAGTCATTTAGGTTTCTTTGTTAAATATTTCTTTCTGTTATGCCACCCTAAGGTGACAATAATGGCAACAGCACAAAAACAGAAAATAAGTAACCAAGCTGACCAGTCAAATGCTTTTTTCTATGCACTTCCCCATGTGCTGCTCTGTCCGGTGCCTGTTTACTTCAACCTCATCAGATGCTATAGATATAAAGAGAGCCCCATGTAATACTTGTGGATGGCATGAAGTGCCAGTTTAAATGTGACCCTAAGATATGTTATACTTACAGTCTAAAGGTGGTGCCTGTTCTTTGACTTCACCCTCTCAGTGACACAGGAGGTCAGGACTGCAGTGCCTCATATCACTGTAATGATGGCACTGCACCCCCCATGCATTGAATGCCAGTTGCATGTGTGAAGGCCTGGGCTAGACCATTCCAGGCTTCAGTGTAATACTGTAGACTTGTACAGCCCTCCTGCACAAGCCTCAGGCTGTAATCCTTTTGAAGGAGGGAAAGAAATATCTTTGTCTCCTCCTCACTCCACCTCTGCACTCTAAAAGAAGCACTCTCCACCTAGTCTCCACCCATGATGGAATATCAGTGCAAAATAGCAGGGGACTGGTGCCCATAGCAGGTCTCACATGTCAATCTTCTGCACAATGAAAGGCATGCAGGGACATCTTATTTACATGACAGATCTCAGCCTCAGAAAATAAAAATCTATACTATTATGTCTGACAATGCCATTTTAAGGTGTGATATGTGGCAGTCCTCAATGCCTGTGTATGCTTTTCAGGCAACATTCTCTACAGCAACTGTTTCTAGATGGTTAAATGTGGAATGATGCTTCACCCCTCCAGAAACCATAGGCTGACTACGTGTGAACAGTGCTGCCCACAAGAACCCAGGTGAATGCAGGGTATTGTATAGAAGTCTGCACAATGTTTATCAGGTATGCTCATAACACAAACTAAGCAATTCAGAAGCAATAATGTGCTTATTCCTAATTAGCATATTCATCCCACCCAAGCAGGTAAAACTTCACAATAAGTGAAACAAAAAGCTGAGATCCTTGAGCTGCAGAGGAAAAAATTGTTCCAGAGTCTGATTCCAACAAAGAAGGATCTGGCAAAGCAAACTTCTTCTAAGGTAAGCGCTATGCCTTACCAATACATTCATTTGTATCACTGATGTTTCCACCTGCAGCCTATAAGGAATGACAGTTTGTCTGTTTGTTTGTTTGTTCACTTGTTTGCTTGTTTGTTTATTAGCTGTTTTTAACCAGGTAAGCAACCCTTTCCAGTCATGACCTGAGACAGTTAAAAACAATTTAAGACGAATAAACAAACAATGGAACAATGTGCAGAGATACACAGATGTGGCATAAAACATTTCAGTAACATAACACAGTATAAATGCTTAACAAAATATGGAATCATAAGCAAAAAGAACTAAAACTTACCAATGTACTAAGAGATCAAAATATAAGAAAGGAAGTATATATAGCCATAACAGATAGAGATGAAGTATATAAGCAAAATTATGTGAGAGATGTTACAAGCTTAACCTTTTGAGTGTACTAGCCGGTATGATAAAAGCAAGTACACTTAGCTCCATTGTGTAAATGTGCAATTTTGAAGGTTTGTAAGATTTCATTGTTTTTAACATAACTTGGGAAGTTATTCCAAAGTGCAGGATCTTCTATGGTGAGAAAGCTCTTCCCCATAGCTGTTTTGAATTTTGCTCTGACTAGTATAAGGCTGCTGCTGTCATTGTTCTTTTCAGAATAACCTATAACCTATCTCTTTAATTGGGAGTAGACCTCTCAATGAGGGCCAATAACCTGAGTGCACAATTTTATAAATCAATGTGGCCTGGAGAAAGACTGCTCTGCTTGTAGTAGGCAACCATTTAGGATCATAGGAGGTTACTAGGCTAATGGCTCTGTGGCCCTTGCAAGCCTAGCCAAGAGTTTATCCCCAAAAAGGAAGCCTCAGTCAGCTCAGCACCTGTCACCCCTGCCAATGAGGGACACAGGTGGATCCCCCAGGACAAATTTGTGGTTTCCCATCCACTCATCAAGGTTGCACTTTGAAGAGGGTCAGCGACGTACTCTGTTTGATGTGTATGGGGAGTCTATTCCAGAAACGGGGCAACCTCTGGGAGACACACCTGTCTCTCCAGCAAGTTTTGTTAATGTCACATATTAGATTTAGACCTTTCGATCAGGTAATGCATGAGGAGTTAGACTTACAGATATGGTGAATCTCTAGTAGAGCAGGGTCCGAGATTGCCTTCTAGGCGAGACACAGATCACCTCTGAGCAGTCTGTATGATACCAAGTAGAGTGATAGTGACTTGACCCTGTCCACATAGGGCAGGTATTGGAGGCCATGGATTCTCTTTGTGAGTTATTTCTGTGGCCTTTCCAGCTGGTGCCGGTGTTTGGAGAGGTATGTACCAAATGGGGAATTGTACTCAATTACTGGCCTAATGAGGGAGGAGTACAGAGAGGTAATAACCTTGTTTTTTCTGGATGCAATTCCTTTACCTATGAGATGAACCAAGTAAAAGGCTTTTCTAACCACTGTTGCTACATGATGGTCTAATGTGAGATTATGCTCAGTCTGTGTACCCAGGTCTTTCACCACAGGTTGTGTGCTTAGGGGGTTGCCATTGATGTGATAATCAGTAGGGGTTATGTTTTTGCTGAATGGTATAATAATACATTTTTTTTTGCATTTAAGTTAAGGCCATGACTTTGACACCAGTCATTTGTTGCTGTGAGACCTTCTGGTAGTATGTTAACATCATTTGGGGAGTCAGTGACAGCACCCAACTTACAGTCATCCATAAATTTGGTCAGCCACAGGCCTTTTGTCTTTGCTTACACCACTGAGAAGTATATGTCAAACAGTAGGGATCCCAGGACAGATCCCTGGGGAGCACCACTAGTGACTGGTCTGCTATCAGAGGTAGTGGCACCTATTTTGACCTTGTGGGTCCTGTCAGTGATCCAGTTGGCCACCCACCTGATAAGATAGAGATTTATGCCAAGTTGTATTAGCTTTTTCATGATGCCTGAATGGGAGATTGTGTCAAAGACCTTGGCCAAGTCAAGGTAAGCTGTAGGTATTGCCTTTCCTTCATCCAAGGCCTTGGTGGCAGTCTCAAGGAAGTCAACCAGGTTCAACAGGCAAGATCAAGATCTGCCCATGATGAATCCAAACTGGGTGTGGTCAAATGCTTGGAGATTGCCTATGTCCTTGTTTTTGAGGTCCATAATAATATGATCCATGGCTTTACGCATCAGACTTGTCAAGCTAATGGGTCAATAGTTTCCAGGGTCAGTAGTGGCACCACCTTTGTGCCAGGAATGACAATGGCAGTTTTCCACTCTGCTGGAATGAAGCCTGTACTTAGGCTATGGTTGAATAGGGTGCTCAATGGCGAGGCTAGCTCTTGCTGGATATGGTACAGAATACAGCCTGGGATACTATCAGATCCCATGGAAGCTGCATTCTCTACCTGGGCCTTTAACACTTGATCTATGGAGATGTGAGGTGGGGGACAAGTATTGGGGATGTCGAATGGGCCTTTGAGGGGGACAGGGAAGCAAAGTTTGCATTGAACCTATCTGCTAGCAGGTTGGCTAAGCTAACAGGATCAGTGTAAGGGGTACCATTAAGAACTAATTTGGAACCAACTTGGGCTTTGCCATGGAGATTCCTGATGTAACTGAAGAAGACTTTGTGGTTACCCTTTTGTTTTGGAAGCTAGTTTTGATTCATAATTGGCTTTGGAGGTTTCACCTGTGATCTAATTTGCTTGTTGAGGCTAAGGAGGGAGTTTTTCCAATTGGGTTTTGCCTTTTTACCCATGGACAATAGTTTCTTCCTTTTGGTGTAAAGCCTGTTGATGGAGGATGTCCACCAGATAGGTTTGTGTTTCCTTGTAGAGCAGGTTTTAGTTCTTTTGGGTATGGCTGAGTCCATGCAGTTGTACAGGTGCTTATATACTGCATTGGCTTACTGTTCAGCATAACTGTCTGCATCTTCTGAGAGGGGCAGTGGTGTGAAGCTACTGATACCCTCCCTTAGAAGGTTATAGTCAGCTTTTGAGAAGCTTTTTAGCCTGGTTATGGCTGGGGGGGACTTACTGTGGGGGTGGTGCAGTGCTGAGAACCAAGTCCAGAATGTTATCTCCCCTTGTGGGGGATGAGATGAGCTGGTCTAGTTCATTAGAATTGATGAAGTCAAGGAATCACTGGTTGATTGCATTAGTGCAGGAATAGTTCACCCAGTCTATGGTGGAGTAGTTGAAGTCACCAAAGATGAGTGTGTTGGGGGGGATACCTTGATGGAGTCAAGTAGGTCCAAGTAGGAGGAGTGTGTGTTCTGAGTCATGGAGAGGGGGTCTGTAGCTGGCTATAACTTGGATAGGTGTCTTGCCAATTGTCAGTTGCACCTGGAATAGTTCTAGTGTGTCATGCTGGCAAACCAGTCTGGAGGTGTGCTTGTCTTTAATGAGGATAGAGACTCCACCACCCTTAGTCTTCCCAACTTCATTTTGGGGTTGGAATGTGTGGAATGAGGTATAACTCAAAAATAGCTGGTTGTAGCTCTTGAAACAACTAGTAATCCTCCAATAGAAGCTACAAAAGTCGCGAACAACTTGTTCATAAATAAGAATACAGTTTATTGCGATCCAAAAAGTCTATTAACGCACTTCACATTGACAGCCACAATACGCGTTTTCGTCCCTCTCTACCAGGACTTCATCAGACAATTACATAAAAATTCTCCACAGTTTAAATACTAAATTCATTGTTTAATTATCCAATAAAACCATTGAAAATGAATTTCAAATACGTCAATCCCTACAGTCTATTATCTATTAATATTCAAAGACACTATTACATATTCATGAGAATGAAATGGAAACTTGTAATAGATATTACTAGCATTCTCCTATTTTTCTTATTTTATTTAAAAATATGTACATATTGACCATTTACTAATGCATGAACCTCAATCCTAATCTGTACCACATAAAAATAAAAAATAAAACAATTTTTTCATAAAGTTGAAGTGGTTCTGTGTATATTAAAACCCAATTCCAAAGAAGCTCTTTCACAAATTCATGTTGGTGTAACTCCATCTAGTGTGCAAAACCTGCAAATACATTTCAATAAATCCCCCCCATTAATTCATAAATAAATTTTAAAACCTTAAATATATGTGAATCATTAAATATATATAACACATTGAATATATATAATAATAAATATTGACATTATAATTAAAATAATCAATGTTGTTGAATAACAAATGCAAAACACATGAATATTTAAAAAATATATATATTATTGTTAAAATACATATATTATGTAAGCCCCTGTTTTTCAGGACAATGATGCCCAAAACTTCCTTTCTTGTTCTCAAATTTTATTAGCTCTTACTTTTAATACTGGTCTTATGGAAATCATTTCATTAAGACCAGGCTTTCTACTTGCATCCATTCTAACCTGCCACCATAGTTCCCTGTTCTCTAAGATATCTTCCCATGGACCACCTCTTATATCACGTTTAACTTGTTCTACTACAAACCATAAATATTTAGCTTCCTTTCAATCCTTGAAGTGCTTATATAGTGCATTTGTCTCTTTAGCTCTACTGATATCATACATATGTTCATAAATTTGTTATTTCAGGGACCTTTCAGTTTTGCCAATATAGAATGCATGGCATTTCTGACAAATTACTAGGTATACCACTCCTTGCGTATCACAATTATAATAATCTTTACTTCTTATTTTTATGTTCCTACTTTCAATGTATACCTCTCCCTCGTTCATAATATGTGAGCATTGTTGGCACCGTCCACATTTGAAAGTGCCTTTCCTTCTAAAACTCGTCCCTCTCTTATCCAGTACCTTTCTTTCAATCATATTACGTATACATGGTGGATTTCTATAAATAACTTGTGGTCTCATACATTTAATTTCCTCCATATCTGTAAAAGAAAGGAATTTATCCCATTCCCTACATATGATACATTTTATATTTTTGTTAGTAGAGTTAAATTCTATAATAAGTCTTTTTTGTATTGCTTCTTCATTCATATAGATACCATTCTTTTTCTCTTCCGTTTTCTTGATTTCCATAACCCCTTTTATAGGTTGAAATCTGTCTTTCCTACCTATTTCTACTTCCTTCCTGATATCTTGAATAAATGTTATAGGATAGCCACTTTCTAGGAACATAGTTTCCAGTTTATCACATTCCTGTTTAAAATCTATATCTCTGCTTGTCATCCTAGACCCCCCTCACAAATTGTCCCTTGACTATATTTTTCTTGCAATGAGGGGGATGGGAACTATCGTAGTGTAGGTAGGAATTACAATATGTTGTTTTTCTAAAAACCCTAGTTTCAAATTTATGATCTGATTTAATAACCTCAACATCCAAGTAATTTAAAATATCTGTATTTATAACATATGTAAATTTCAAAAAACTTGTTGTCGAACTAATATATTCAAAAAAATTCCAAAAACATTTGTTTTCCTCCGGTCCAAAAAATCACTATGTCATCCAGGAATCTATGGTACAATATCCAAAACTTCTTGAAACTAGAATTCGTTATATATTTATCTTCCCATTTTGACAGGACTATATTTGCATATGTAGGAGCACACGCTGCTCCCATGGACACCCCATTAATTTGTTGATAGTATTCACCGTCAAAAATTAGAAAATTGTATTTTAAAACTGTGTCCATGAGAGCAACTGTGGCTATCTTTTCTTCATGCGTCATTTTTTGATCCAAGAAAATACTTTGTTCAAAATAGTCCATCCCTTCCTTATAAGGAATACTGGAAAAAAGGTCAATGATATCTATAGTGATGAATAATAAGTCATCTTTATAAACCTCAGGTGTGAGTTCCCTTAAAAAATCCCATGAATCCTTTAATATTATTTTATTATTGACCCAAATGTGTTTAGCTTTTTCATCTACGAACTTAGCTAGGGGAACTGTCTTAGCCCCTTCTGCTGTCACTATGGGTCTGGGGGGGGGGGGTCATCCTGATTTTTCTGGACTTTGGGTATACCAAAGATGGTGGCTACCCTGGGTTGCTGAATTTCAAAGTATCTGAATGTTTTAATATCAATTACTTTCTAATATCGAACACTATTCTGTGAATGCTGAAAACAGCGAAGCTGCAGAACACTGAATTTTTTTCCTAGGGAAAGAATTTGGTTGGCCATTTCTGTTGCTTCACAATTTTCAGCACTGTGGTGGAAAGTTACGGGTCAGGTTCAGGTAAGTGTGCGATTATGTGGACATGAGGGTTAAGGTGTGGGTTAGCTGAGTTAGGGTTAGGGCGCGGGTCAGGTAAGTGTGCAGTTGTGATGGATGTTAGGTTTAGGGTGGGGTAGGTGAATTAGGGTTAGGGCGCGGGTGAGGTGAGTGTGCGATAGTGACGGACCTTAGGGTTAGGGTTTGGGTTAAGGCAAGTGGATAGATAGTAGTGTATGCACAAATTAGTGTAGGGTTAGATGTAGGAGTTGTGTTGTGTGTATGTGTTTCGCAACAGCAAATTTTTTCCCTGGGAAAAAATTTGCTGTTCTGCATGTTCGATATTTTAAGCTTTCTCTGACTAGGGGTTGATATTAGAACATTTGAAATTTTAAGACTTCGGTGTTCTAATATAGACCCTATTACTAGTTACTGGATATGATAATAACACCTAAGCTTTATATATGGTTCTTTATAATGTGGTAGTACTTTATAAGGTTAAAGGCTTTACATAATATTTGAAGAATGAAAACAAAGCCCTAATTTACAAATTTCCTAAAACAGATAATATCAAACAAAAAGTCCTGTAATATCCTTAGGCTGTCTGGTTCACTGTTAAAACTTCAGGGCACATTACAATAATAGCATTTCTGCTGAGCATGTGAAATACCATGTACTGTAAAGACACTGAGTAACTTCACTGCTAAGTATAGCTTGGCTTCATGTACCTTTGAGGTTATGCATTTTAACAGACAATTGTTTACTTTTAAACTTCATGAGTAAAACAGAACACAATACATATAGCAGTGGTATATAACACAACCTATCACAGTATATAAAGTGCTTTTACAGAGTATTTAACATTATAAACAAAATGGTAAACTATATAACAACAAGGCATCATATTAAAGGATCATAGTGATCATAGTATTATAGGAAATACAAAGCAACTGCTTCCCAAGACCACTTCTAATTTGCCAATACCCACTCTCATATTGTTTTCCCCTCTCAAGAAGAACAAAGCAGGTCAGTTCTGGAATAAATTTATGGATACCCATACTGTCATCCGGGTTTAGTTTGAAGGATGCTGAAGTATTACTTTATTTAACTTACATGGCAAGTCCATTACAGAGTGGAGTTAGGCACAGGGTAATACATTTCTCTCTCCAGCATGTTTTATTTACTGTATGTGTTGGTGGAGATTTAAGCCCATAGTTTTGGTATCAGTTGAGCTATTTGGCCTAAAAAGATAGAAGAGATAAAGGAATATGGTCTCCCTAATGAACACAAGGCATAGATCATCCAGTAAGAGCCTATAAGAATGTTAGTAAAGGAATAGTTTTTCAAGCCTTTCCTGTAGTTCAGGGATATTAGGCCTGCAACCTTCTTGGTTAGGAGCCTCTGGGGCCTTTCAATTTGCTTAATATATCTAGAAAAGTACATCCTAAAGGCAGGGTTAGCCTTAGGTCATGTGGTGCCCTAGGCAAAAGGGCTCCACAGCGTCCCCCCCCACACCACATGGTTCCCCACCATTCAAATTGGAAAAGCCTCCTGCTAGAGTAGCCCCCTAGGTGGCAGCCTTGTTGGCCTATGCCTAAGGCCGGCTATGCCTAAAGGGACTGTTGTACCCAATACATATTGGAGTTGCTTACATTGTGAGGGTAATTCTTTTAACCTTGATGAAATGGTTTTAGATGTTAGCTGTGCTAAATAGAAGGATTTTCTGACCACGTTGCTGCATGATGCTCACAGGAGAGGGAATTATTAACCCGTCTTCCAAGATTCCTGATTACATTATTATTTTGGGTGGAGGTATTGATTACACTGTATTCTGAGTGAGGAAGGCGTTTACCCAATGTGACAGTACTATACTTTTTTGCATTTAGTTTTATGCTCTTGTCCCACATAGCATTTGTTTACAAGGGGTAGTTCATGTTGTAATGAATGAGTATCAGAGGGAGATTTGATAATGATGCCCAGTTTTGTAGTCATCTGTAAACTTAGTTAACCAAATGTCCTGATTCCCAGTTTGAAGATTGGAAAAACAGATGCCAAAAGGAGGGATGCCACTACTGAGCCCCAGGGCACAATACTGGTTACATTCATACTTTCTGAGGAGGCACCCACCACCTTAACTATGTGGTTTTATCTTTCAGCCAATTGGCTAACCATTTATGTCTCAAAATATAAGGTATAGTGCTTATTAATGATGCCAGCATGGAGTACAGTGTTGAATGCTTTGCCAGATATAGATAAACTGTTTGAACAGAGTGACTGATGTCTACAGCCTCTATGACTTTCATGAAGAAGTTAGTTAAACTGAGTACGTAGGATCTACCTTTGAGAAAGCTAAATTCATATAGGTCTAGCCTAATAAGGTTTTTGATAACATAGTTTATGAGATCAGATATAATTTATTGCCTGACTTTGCAAATTGTTCTCATCAGGCAAATAACCCATTTGGGTCTGTGGTAGAGCCACACCACTTTAAGAGTATTACCACTACAGTTTTCCATACTTCAGGGATAAATCCAGTAAATAAGCTCAAGTTGAGCAATTTAAGGAAGGGTTCCTCAAAGGCATGCTTGTCGCTGTCTATTAGGCATCCAGATAAATTACCAGGTCTCATGGAAGTAGAATTTTTGGTCTTACAGAGTACATTCAGTACATGTATCTTTGCAATACTAAGAGGTGTAAGCCAGAAATTTGTGGAATTAAGATAGCTGTTTTAAGGGTAAAGTTTACACTAAATTTCTCAATTACTGGGTCTGTTATTTGTTTTTGCAGGGGGTAACCCCCTTACATCCCTGTGTAGGGCTATATTGCTCTTCCAAAACGACATAACCTAGCAATGAACATATTCCAAAAACGGGAAAGATGTGGTATAACGACCCCCAAAAAAGGACTGTAGGAGAAATCAATATTTGAGATACTAATAGTGCTGACTTATTTGTTCTGTCTTATGTAGGTTTCATTTCTGGGGGAGTATAGTTGAATCAGTCATTTTAAAACTTGGTCTTTTCTTCTCATTGTTACAAGGTTGATTTAAAATTTGGTCTTGCAAACCAGAACATATAAGTATTCATTTTTTTCACTATCTAAAGTTAGTACTTACATGCCTCGTATAATATGCCCTCGCACCCTGTAAGCTAGAACTGAAGGAAGTGTACTGTATTGAATTCTACTGCATTCAACACTATACCCCATGCTGGCATTATTAATATGTTACTATGGAGGTTGGCTTACTTATTACAGGCCTTCTCTTTAAAGGCATGAACCCATTGGTGAAGTGGGCACTACCACTGACAGTATATGCTTATTTAGTATTCATAACTGCCAAAAGTAAAGCCGGGTTACATGAACACATGGTTACCTCCAGTAAGGATGTTTTATTACTGTAATTGGGTTCTTTTACATATGACATGCAAGTGTTATTTCCTTTCTTCTTTTTTTTTCTTACTGCTATGTAAGAGAAAACCTGGGTTCATGCAGAGCGGTGAAACAGAGTTAGAGATCGTCAGTGAAGTTTTCAGATAGAGGGAATGAGGCTTGCATGACAGGCTTTTTTTAAGATTAGAATTTGTGTGAGCAGTTCAACGCCTGTTGGTTGTTTTGTTTTTGTGGGTGGAATGCGTAATTTGGTGCTTATTATACATAGGGATATGATTGTTTGCTGTAGTGAGTGGCCAGGTGATTGGTGGACTTAGGGCAGGTATGACTGGTGTAGGTAGTGATTTGTATAAGTGGTCCCCAGTGTGTTGTCAATTGTTTTTTTGTGGTTAGAGTGACTGAGTGCTTGATGAAGTGTGTGGTTAGGTGCTTGGTAGACATAAGGGCAAGATTGCTTGGTGTAAGTAAGGATTTATGTGAGTGATCAAGAACATGCTATTCTCTAATTTTGTGATTGGAGGAAGTGCTGAGTGCTTGGTGTAAATAATGGTTTGTGTAAGTGGTCGTCAGTGTGTTATTGGTTGTTTTTTGTGGTTGGATGGAGTGTTTGAGTGCTTGGTACACATAAGGAGAGGAGTGCCTGGTGCAAGTAAAGGGTTGTATGGCTTGTCAAGACTGTATGGGCTTTTTGGGAGACGTGTGTGTGTGTGTGTGTGTGTGTGTGTGTGTGTGTGTGTGTGTGTGTGTGTGTGTGTGTGTGTGTGTGTGTGTGTACATGTGTAAAATTAATTGATTCAGATTGTGCAAAAAGAGTGTCACTGTTTGGTGAGATAGGTGTTTGTGCAGGTTTGTGTCTTGCTACACATTCTTAAATATCTCCCTAATGCAAGTGCAATCTTTGAGGTAGTTATACATGTCCTGTGGGGTGTGTGAGAGTTATAACTGTATGTGTGGGGGATGTGGATGTAGTGTGTGTTTGTGTATGTTAGGTAGTATGGACATTTTAGTTTGCCTGACTGTTGCAAGGTGTGCTGGCAAGTGTGGTTAAAAGCATGTCCTATGATTCAACTGGTTGTAATGTAGGTCACTCTGAGTAGTGAATGAGAATTCTGTAAGATCGCGTGGGCTTTAATGAGCAGGTCATTAAGTAATCTGCTGGACAGAGGCACAACAAACTAATGGGCACAGTATTTTTTCATATAAGGGGTGGCGTAAGCCACAATAATTTGGGCTAGGCTTATAAATGCCTTAGGGCAGATAGCCTAGTATAAACCTATGAACCTATGAACCTATGAACCTATGAACCTATCTGCTATTGATGTTTTAGACATGACCTCTGAGAAGACCTTCTGTAACATCTGAACCACAAGCCCATTTCAGCTACAACTGCCTTTTCACCTTAGTTTACTTTTTATTTTATTGAAATGTGAATGGAGTTGTTTTGATTACACCATTATTCCTTAAATACTTACCTCCGTCTTTCACGTTGATGCACTTACATAAGCCCTTTGCCCTCATCACATTATAGTCCAGCCAAACATACTGACTTGTTTATCTTCCATTTTGTCTGCTTTTTTATAATATATCCTCTCCTGTTTCTTTCTGGTTATTTTTACTGAATTTTCCAGAACATGAATAACATCTATTCTCATTTCCATTAAATTAGATCAGGGGACTCCTTACCTAATATTAGATTCATATAAATACACATAATTAAACTCCTCATTGTCAAGTAGAGTATGCAAGAAAGAACTGAAGTTATGTTTTTAATTTGATCTTGAAACAATGAAAACATTGCATTTCATGCCATTTGATATCATACCAAATGGTCCCTTACTTCTCACTAATAATTTCTGGTAATCATTACAAAATAAAGAAGATTAACTGGACTTACAAACAGTCATGTTCATCAGACATACGTTTCAACTGTCCAGATTTTTACCTCTTATTTTTGGTCTGTTCCTCATAAAATTTGTGGTTTTCTCGCAAATAAGTATTGATGTCACTAAATAATACTAAATAATGACAGAAAGTTGAGTTTCAGACTTCATATTCTCAGAAAACACATAATCAATGTAATATCTATCATTATAGCAAATTTCTAAGTCTATACGGGCACTATTTCAAATCTGTCCATATTTTGGACTTTTGTCTCTCCATTATTTTTGGCTTTGTCAGATTTCTTGCACTGAGAGGTTGAGAGGTACGTCATCAGGTAATCCAGAACTATAAACCGTATGCTAAAGCCACATTATTTTATGTAACTATTTATTAAACAAATAATTCTAGTATGCACAAGTGCCTGTTTTCAGGGGCATTGGTTTGGTTAACTGATTTGGTTAGATCCATAGAATGCACAAGTGAAGACTGAGGGGAAAAATCCCTAACTACATAACAACATGTCTTTTCATCTCATACCCTTAACCATCTGTAATGCATTATTGAACTACACCATGACGTTTAGATTTGAGGAAGCCGTTGTCCCTAGTATGCAGTCAACCGGATTATACCATAAGCTGGCAATAAACCACAAGCCAGTATGCATGGTACACATATTACTGTATGTCCAGTGATTCTATATGGCAAAAGGCCATTGTGGAAACATTTATTAGTATCGGTTCTTAATGTTGGCATCTTGCAGTAAATGTAGATCAAACCTTTGAAATACTTACCTTGAGGAAGTAAAATAGTCACCCCTCTAAGGTTGATTGAATGTTTAAAGTAGTAACTAAATAGTGAGGATCGCATTAAGGTCACTTTGCATTTCAGATCTGAATAAAACCAAATTATTTTAAAAAAATCTGTCAGTCTGACAGTATAGCCCAGAAGAATAAGACTAAAAAGTGGTAGCAGGCTTCACTGTACAGGCTCGGGTTTGACTGTCAGTATTTGTATATTGCATGACCGAGCAAGTCATTTAACCAGACCTGTATTCCTCTCTCCTGGTATTCCTTAAAAATAAGTATATGTGCCTGCTGGGTCTTAACAAGTTCACAAATGAAGAGAAAATGTATATTAAAATCTATACAATTTCTATGCTGTTTTTAGTGGTAATAAATTTCAGATGAAAATGCCCACACAGAATTAAACCGCATATATTTTTACAACATCTGCAACATATTTAAACAGTGTCAGTCTGTCTGTCCTTAAATATCTATTTCCTCACCTTTACCTTTGTTTATATTAAAAGTTTATTGACTTTTTTGCATTCATTTTTTTTTATTTTCCCAACTCCGAAAGCAGGGAATATTGGTCATGGAATGTTTGGAGCAGAACACAGCTTCACTGTTTTACATTCTGCTAGCAAGAATGTTGTTTCTAAATTATGAATAGAGTGAGGAACAAAGACCTTTATGAATGCCTGAGGCCTTGCTAGTTAAATGCTATGAAAATCAGGAAGCCTGGCCCTAAAGCGAAGGCAAACTTCCAGCAATTTTTTTTTTTTTGCTGCTAGCAAAACAAAACTGTTGTAATCAAAATTATGAGCACTGATTTTCTGATATGTTTATATATACAATTATAATCAAAATTAAGAACACTGATTTTTCTGATGTGTTTTTATGTGAGGAGAAAGAAAATTAACATAATATCTAATTGTTATTTTTATTAAAGTCTATTTAATTTTTTTTCCCCAAAGGAAAGGCAATATTAGTGTTCGTGATGGAGGATCTGTTGTGAAGCTGCCATACAATATGTTTGTGATGTGTTGTGCGTTTGCCCTAAGTATACAAGTATTAGTTGATAAGTGAGGTTCAGAGACGTATTTCAGTGTTGCTTTACTTACATTACTTGTAGATTGGTACACCCAACCAGTATGTGCGTACACATATCTCAGTGTTAAACATTGATACTTATTTGCACACAATATTTTTCTACCTCTACATTTCACCTCATCGAAAAGAACAACTAGGACATTAGCAACTAAACATTATCTGATGCTACTGTTTATTTCATGCAGTTGTATGTTGTGAGTGTGAAAGTCCAACAAATACAAATCTACAAACTTTGGGAACCTTTCTTCTAAGGTGCAGCAAGCAACATTGCAGTTGACTATGATAAGGACACGGGTGTATGGGTGAAACCCAACACAGCAGAAGTAGATGAACTTTGCACCTAACATATTCGCATCAACACCACCCTTGTATATATATTTCCATTTAACATCCAACTCCCAGGCTCAGCGCTTCCTGGAATTTATCAACTCAAATGCTCTGGATCAGCTGGTAAACTCCCCTACCAGAGGTGAAAACATATTGGACCTGGTCGTCACCAACATGGGTGACAGGTGTTCTGCACAGGAGGTCAACCTGTCACTGGTTAGATAAGACCATAAACTAATCACTCTGGATGTCCACACCCCACCACCACCCCCAACCAAGGAAACCACAGTGAAAAACTTTTCTAAAGCAAACTTCACCTTACTTAAGACAGAGGTGGTAAGTTTCACAGCCCCCAGGCTAAAGGATAATGCTGCCCAAGATGCAGAATCCTTTACAAATGCACTCTATGAGCACCTACAAGGATGCATGGATCATGCCATCCCTAGCAAAACCAAGACTCACTCCCCTAAGAGAAGGAAACCAGTCTGGTGGACCCCTGCCATAAACAGGAGGAAACTAGTTCAGAAAAAAAGCAAATCCCAAGAAGGAAAGACATCCCTGTTCAGTATCAGTAAGAAACTAAGGTCCCTCATAAAATCCACCAAGGCTAACTTCAAAAGAAAAATAGCCAAGGATTCGAAAGATAACCACAAAGCCTTCTTTAGCTATGTCAAGAATCTAAGTGGCAACTCACAGATATGCTCTGAGCTAGTGCAAAATAGCACAAAATATACTGAACCCACTGATATTGCCAACATCCTGACAGATAGATTCAGTGCAAACTTCACCCCCCTCTCACCTCCAAAAGGGCCCGCAACAATACCGGAAAAGTGTAGTGTCCTGGAAATCACAGACACACAGGTGAAAACAGCCCTTTCAAAAGCCAAAAACACAGCATCAATGGGGCCAGATGGTTTCCCATGATGCATCTTGCATGAACTATAGAACGAACTAACCCCCCACCTAAACATGCTGTTCAACATCAGCCTCTCCACAGGCTACATGCCCATAGAATGGTGCACAGCAACGGTTATTCCGCTCCACAAAGAAGGGGACACAACTGACCTTGGTAACTATTGTCCCATAAGCCTGACTAGCCTGGTCTGCAAGGCTATGGAGTGTATCATCATGGAACTCATTAACAAAGACATTGGGAACCTCCAAACACTTGACCCGACCCAGTTCAGCTTTGTTAAGGGCAGATCATGCCTACTAAACCTGGTTGACTTCTTTGTCACAAAGGCCATAGACAACGGAAAGGTGGTTCACCCAGCCTACCTTGACCTCGCCAAGGCGTTTGACACCATTCTTCACTCAGGTATTATAGAAAAACTCACCAGCCTGAACATAAACCCCTATGTCACAAGATGGATTGCCAACTGTCTTACAGACAGAACTCACACGGTAAGAACAGCAGGCTCTAGGTCCAACTCTAAACCAGTCACAAGTGGTGTCCCACAAGGCTCGGTCCTGGATCCCCTACTGTTCGGCATATACTTCTCAGAAGTACAGGCAAACACAGGAGGACTATGGCTAACAAGTTCACTGATGACTGCAAACTGGGAGCCATAACTGACTCTCTGGCTGACACGGGCATCCTCCAAAAAGGCCTTAATGAGACGGACACCTGGTGTCAAAGTCATGGCCTCAAGCTAAATGCCAAAAAATGCACGGTCATCCCATTTGGAAAAAACAAAACACCCACAAATTACCACATAGGTGGCAGCCCCCTTAATACAGAAGAGGTAATAAGAGATCCAGGGACTCAGCTAGATAGTAATCTCTCCTTTGACAATTATATTGCCAAAGTAGTTAGGAAATCCTTCTATGTGGCCCACCTAATTACTAAAGGGTTCGCATTTAGAAATAAAGAGGTTATAGTGCCCCTCTACTCATCACTCATCAGACCCATCATAGAGTACAATGCCCCATTTGAGATGTACCTCACAAGACACTTCCAACAGCTGGAGAGACCACAAAAGTACCTCACCAAGAGGATTACTGGCCTCAAACATATGTCCTATGCAGCCCAACTGAAAAAACTCCGGCTGTACTCAGTGGCATATCGCTTACTCAGAGGTGATCTCTGCCTGACTTACAAAGCCATGTCCAACTCAGAATTGATGGACATGCTCCACCAAAAGAAATCCAAGTCACTGTGAGCCACGCACTCTAGTGAGCTATATCTCACCACAACAATAAATAGAACATGCTGGAGGGATAAATTCTTGTCACAGACTCCCCATACTTTGGAACAAAATTCCTATCTACATTAGGCAGAGCCCCTCACTAACACTCTTCAAGAGAAACCATGATGAGTGGATGGGTAACAGAAAATACACCCCTGGATCACTTCATTGGCTCTGCTTGACAGAGGCACAGTTAATTAATCAATGGGGTGGCGAAAGCCGACACACTTTGGCTAGGCTTATAAATGTCCTCGGGCAGATAGCCTAGTACCTACCTATTAACCTATTCAGAGGTACTGATATTTTTGGGGGTTCTGGCTTCCTTGGACTAAGAATTAATAATATGTAGCATCAAAAGATCAGTCTGTGCATAATAAAATGATTGTAAGATAGTTAACCTGAGCTATAAGGCAGTAAGGATATTAACCACTGCTGGTTACTTGTTATTCATGTTTTATACTTACATTCATATTTTCACAGCTAAGACAGCTACATATTGCTGAGGGGCTTAGTGTAAAATATGGTAGGAGACAGAAAAATACACTGTCAATTTCCATGTATAATATACTACATGGGGCATTTTTTTACTTGTTTTCTAGTAATTATGAATTTATGCAGCATTTCCATATCTACATTCCTGTTCCCAAATGCAGCATTTCCATATCTACTTTCCTGTTCCCCAAATGCAGCATTTCCATATCTACATTCCTGTTCTCCAAATGCAGCATTTCCATATCTACATTCCTGTTCCCCAAATGCAGCATTTCCATATCTACATTCCTGTTCCCCAAATGCAGCATTTCCATATCTACATTCCTGTTCCCCAAATGCGGCATTTCCATATCTACATTCCTGTTCCCCAAACTGAGTAATTTAGAAGCTATTGCATGACATCAAGACAAACCTTAGATGATAGTGGAGAAAACTGTCAGTGATATTTGCAGCAGGGGTTGTACAGCTCAAGAGATATTCAATGTCACTTGTACTGTTAATTTTACAAATAAGCATCAGGTTCCTGTTTCTGTAAATATTTCAGTAAACAAGCACTCGGAAAGAATTTTCTAGATGTCATGTGAAAGATCAAGTCTGTCTGAGTCAAAATGTATTGCTGTTTCTGAGGCGAAGACATTACTGGCTGCAGCTCTAGCTGTTTTTTTACTGGTCCTTTCAGTTTCACTCTTCATCTTAATAGTAGCGTGCAGCACTCTGGGCAGCTAAACAAAAGGCTACATTCGATAGGTGGAGGCATCTTCATATTTTTAGATTCTCTCTTGGGAATCTTAGTTCACCCCACCTCCCTGTTTTAGCTGTATAAACCACAAAGTTAAGCAGTGGTACATGGTTGCACATCTAAAGTCAATCTCTTGGTCACTCTAGACAAATTCTTTGCTACCTTCCTGGTGTTAGTGGTCAAACCAACTTTTCTCTATATACACATTTGTATAAGCCCAAATTAATATCTTAACTTTAAAGTGAAATGCTTCCCTCAGTACTCATAAAAAGAGGCTCTAGTTTGCCCTAATAGACTTGATGTTGTTTGTGTGTGGGCTTAGATTTTTGTGTTAGAGAAGTAGCAGTCCAGTAAGGTACTAAGCACCCTGAAGCTCACTTTAGTAGACTTCTGAAACCATAAATTTGGACTTTCCAGCTGCCTCTGTTGCCAGCTTGGTTGAAGTGGCAGTTCTGAAAGAATGTACCAATTTTCTCGTGTTTGACAGCCATCGCCTACTTAAACAAAGTGACACAGTGTGTGAGAGATGTATTTAAATAATGTTAAGAGAGGCAAAGCTCTACATACAGCTCAGACCAAATATATAGACCTACCTATGCTAAGGCTCTTAAAAATAACCTACCTAAACCAAATAAAGATGTCCTAAATGTAACCTAAGAAACAAGTACCTTCAGCAACTTCACAAACACACAATATAGGTAACATCCACTATGAAACATACATTCTACAACTCACATTGTTTCAAATCAAAAACCCATAAGGTAAACCTCCACACTGTCCGATATCCTAATCATAAATGATTCCATAGTGAGACACACCGATGCAGTATTCACCAGGCTGTGCAAGAAGAGAGTCATGGTCCGTTTTCTTTCAGGTGCTACAATTCACCATCTCACACATTCACTTAGGTCCCTACACCATAAGTACTTATATGCCACAATAACAAATGAAAAAGAAGTGTTCAGAGTTGAGTGCCACAAAGGCTTTATTAAATAATCTGACACGTTGAGAACATGTGAGATTATTTAATAAAGCCTTTGTGGCACTTGACTCTAAAGACTTCTTTTTCATTTATTTTAGAGTGCTTTGATATTTTACTTATATGTCACAGTCATAGTGCACATGGGTGTATCACACATTCACTTAGGTCCCTGCACCACAAGCACTCATATTCCACAGTCATAGTGCACACGGGTGTATCACACATTCACTTAGGTCCCTGCACCGCAAGTACTCATATACCACAGTCACAGTGCACGTAGTTGTCTCACACATTCACTTAGGTCCCTGCACCACAAGTACTCATATACCACAGTCACAATGCATGTGGTTTTCATATATTGGCTAAATTTTTGTCGATTTTTAGATAACATTAGTCTTCTAAAGCTTCCAGCATGACAAAACAAAATCCAAATACCATAAGATATTGTCGCTCAATGCTAGGAGCCTAAATAAAAAAACTCCACTCACTGCAAGCTCTCCTTACTGTGGAAAACATTGATATGTGCTTCATCATGCAGACCTGGTTCATGAACAATGAAAGCACTCCATCAGTACAAGGTTTCAATGATTACAACTTGTTCAGGCCCACCACACTAGATGAAGGTATTGAAGATGGTGATGTCTCCATATTCTTAAAAAAATTCACCTCCAGACTCACTGCAGCACAGTGGTGCAGCAGTTAGCATGGTCACCTCACAGAAAGAGGTTCTCCAGTTCGATTCTGGGGTGCCTTCTGTGTGGAGTCTGCATGTCCTCCATGCATTCACATGGGTTTCCTCTGGGTGCTCCGGTTTCCTCCCACATTCCAGAGACGTGTCTGGAACATTTCTCCCCAGGCCTCCACTGAAAATGGGCTCTGTCCCAGTCAGACTTTCCCAGCAAACAAATGTTAAATAAATAAATAATGACCTGGAACTCCTTCATATCCAACTTACAATTGACAAAACCTTGTATAATTTCATAGCTAAATATAGGACATCCTCTTTGTCCCCCTCAGCCCATACTTCATGCCTACCTAGTATGGAGTCCCTATACATTAAGCAAACACCATTCTCCTAGGAGACTTCAAGTACCCCGCTATTAATTGAGAGACTTATATAACCTCAAACATGTATGCCCAAAAATTCTGGATTTCCACTATACATACTCTTTGGACTAGCTAATCCACACCACAAGTGGTGATAGAATCTTGGACTTGGTCCTCACCAATATGGGACAACTTTGCTCCCCACTTCTTACTTGGTAAAATCAGACCACAAATCAGTAACATTCAGCATCAAACTGAAACCAGAAACATCCTCCAATACTTCTGTTTTCAGGGATTAGGTAAAGGCTAACCTGCTAAAATTGAGCAGTGACTTGACTCATTCCAGAATCCCCCTCCAACCTGATGACCTACTGCCTATGTGGAATCCTTTACCACCAAATGTTATGCATGTGGAAACAGGTGCCTCGGTCCCCCTCCAAAGTAAATAAAATTCCAAATTTAAGAATAACCTGTATTGTGGAAACAAATATAAACAGACGATATAGAAAAACAAACAAAAAAAATCATTGCACCCAAAAACAAATCTAACTCTTAAGATGCTAGAAACACTCTCACTAAACATAACAGGGAACTCCTGACCCTGATCAAATAAATCAAAGAGAGATATAAAGTAAAAGTAGTCATCCAGGTAAAGGATGAAAACTAAACCTTCGTTAACTATGTTAGAAATGTCAGAAACAATACCCAGCACTGTGCAAAGCTAATAGTAAATGATATTTATATACTCAGACCAAGACAACATAGTCAATCCACTAGCAGACACATTTAGCTCATACTTCAGCCCCCCACCTCCCACCTTTATAGCCTTAGATCACATATCTGCATCTACACCTCCCCCTCAAATTTCCCAAGAACAAGTCCTCAAGGCACTATCCAAGGCCAAAAACACTAATTTCAAAGGGCTGAATAAAATACTGGATTGTCTATCAACCTGAAAGAGTACATGCTATACTTCCTACAGAGGCTATTCTATAGCAGCCTCCAAACAGGCTTTATTACAGATGAATGGAGGACAGCAAGTCATTCCCCCTATACAAAGGTGTGGCTCCCACTGACCCGGGTAATTATAGACCCATAAGCCTGACCAGCCTCATATATAAGGCTATGGAAAGGATCATTATAGATGTAATAAATAAGAATACAGGCAACCTACAAACTTTTGACCCAAGCCAGTTCAGATTCATTAAGGAGAGATCCTGCCTTCGTAACCTGGTTGACTTTGATAAAGTTACTGAAGCAGTGGATGATGGCAAATTAGTACATATCACATATCTAGACCTCACAAAGGCATTCAACATCATCCCAGATTCAGACACTGTAGATAAAGTTTTTTGGTTAAATGTAAATCCTTATGTAATTCCTAGGATAGCAAATTGGTTCACAAATAGAACCCAGGAAATTAGAGTGGGTGGCTCTGCCTCCTACAAAAGTCCTTCCAGTAGTGGTGTAACCCAGGGGTTAGCCCTTGAGCCTCTCCTCTTTGGCATTTACTTCTTGAAGGTCAAAGCAAACATTAGAAGTTTATGACTGTCTACGTTTGATGATGACTGTAAGCTTGGTGCCATCATAATCTTCCCAGAGGACACAAAGACCCTTCAAGACTGCCTTTCCCAAGCAAATATCTGGTATTAAAAACATGAACTAAAAGTAATTTCAAAGAAATGTATAATAGTATCCTTAGGCAAGCATGACCACCCTTGTAACTATCACATTGACAGCATACTCCTGAAAGTTGATCCAATAGTCAGGGATCTCAGAAGCCATGTTGCCAATGAACTGTCCTTTGATCAACAGGTATGCACTACTGGAAGGAAGCCATCTTTCATCACACATCTTATATCTAATGGTATGGCATCCAGAACCTGCTGGAGAGACAGGTTTGTCTTCCAGAGGCTGCCCCGTCTCTGGAATAGACTCCCCATAAATGTCAAACAGAGCATCTCACTGACCCTTTTCAAGTGCAACCTTGATGAGTGTGGCTGGGAAACCACAAATTTGTCCCAGGGGTTTCATCCGTATCCGTCATTGACATGGGTGACAGGTGCCGACTAAGGTTTCCTTTTTGGGGATAAAATCTTGACTAGACTTGGAAGGGCCCCAGGGCCATTAGCCTATTAACCTCCTATGATCCTATGATCTTATGTTCCATAAACTGTGCGGATCATCTCAAAGCTTTGTCTTTTTTCTCAGTACCATACAGGTTACTAAGAGGTAACCTCTGCCTCATGAATAAAGCCTCAACAGACCCTACTTGGTAGACCTCGTACACATTTACAGTTCCAATGGTAGTGTTAACACCAAATGAAGGGATCTCAATCTCTTTTTTAAGAAAAAACAGATATTTTGGGGGGGCAGATATGTATCACAGAGAATATCACCCCTATGGAACTGTCTTCCATCATGCATAAAGCAAAGTACTTCTTTTATTTTATTCAAATGAAATTTGGATGACTGAATGGGAAATTATAAATTCATCCACAACTTAGCAACAATGCTCCTTTTAGAAAGCAGCTACAAGTAAATGCCCCAACATGTGCTTATTCTGCCCACCTCTGGGTTATTCATACACAAAATAAAAGGACTAAAGAACTACCATGGGGATGCAAGGCTAGGCTTCTTAAGATCAAACCAGATAAATAGGCTAGTATATTTATATTTATATGTACATTTATATGTATAAACCTATAAATTTGCAGACAATTTTCAGCCAGTTAATTTGTGATGCAGATATAGCATGTCTAGTGCATTTTCCTGTTTAGATTTCCTAATAAGCAAAAGCCAGTGTCCAAGCATTTGGTCATCTAACTTTATAAAACAGATCAGCAATAAAAATCAAATCCCTTCTGAATTTCATTACAATGAACAGAGGTTCTCAAATCTGTTTATTCTCAAAGAGAGAGCATTTACCTGAAATACAAAAGAAATCACATCTAATGTGTGGGAAAGACTACTTATCTAAGTATTGTTGTTGAATTTCTGAGGAAACTAATTGCAATCCTCTGAACAGCAAAACTGAAAGTGTAAATAAGGGAAATATGTACTATGTCTGACATTGAGGTGTTTTGGAGTATTCCCCCATTGCCCTGAGGTATAGCTATCATGTTGTTAATATATATACATCAGCATATTGGCAGTGATGTGGGGGGTACAGCATCAACATCAGGGGATGCAGGAGAGGTGAAGCTCCCCCATGAAAAATGTTTTAATGGAATTACAGCAAGTCTTGAGCTTTGCTGTATTTATTTTGTGATCACACTTTATTTTTCAGGGTAGCAGAACCGATGGTTGTCGTCCTTGTGATAGGTAGCTGTTATGTGATAGTCTATATAATCACAATCTGGTCACTATTTAGAGGCACTACAACTAGGAGGGGAATAAGTCTTCCCCACATTCCCTGTTTAAATATGTTAATTTTAAGGTCACACACAAGGATGGGGATACTGTTTACAAATGGCAATAAAAAACACCTCTTACATTTAACACTGTACTTTAGACATAGAATAATTAATTAAGTTGGGAAACTCCCATTGCAAAAAAAAACAAACCACATAAGTCAACATCTTTTTGTACCATTTTACCTGGTGCCCTTTGCAGGTTCTATATTAGTATGTTTTATGGCTTACACTAAAATAAAATTTGTGGATATTTAGTTGTTCATGCTTATTGAAGTATGACTCGTATCATTGATATTCTGAAATTGCTTGTTCTGCATTTAGGTTCATAGGTAGGTACTAGGCTATCTGCCCGAAGGCATTTATAAGCCTAGCCGGAATGTGTTGGCTTTCGCCACCCCCTTAGGTTAGTTCCCTGTGCCTCTGTCCAGCAGAGCCATTGAAGTGATCTCTGGGGTAAACTTTCTGTTTCCCAACCACTCGTCAAGGGTTTTCTTGAAGAGGGCTAGCGAGGAGCTCTACCTAATGTAGATTCAAATCTTGTTCCAGAGTATGGGAAGTCTCTGGGACAGGAATCTATCCCTCCAGCATGTCCTATTTATTGTTGTGGTGAGGTTTAGATCCCTGGAGCGTGTGGCTCGAGAGGACATGGTTTTCTTTAGGTGGAGCATGTCCATCAGTTCTGGGTTGGACATGGCCTTGTATGTCAGGCAGAGATCACCTCTGAGTAGGCGGTATGCAACCGAGTACAGCTGGAGTTTCTTCAGTTGAGCTGCATAGGGCATTTGCTTGAGGCCAGTGATCCTCTTGGTGAGTTACTTCTGTGGTCTTTCCAGTTGTTGCAGGTGTCTTGTAAGTTACATCCCAAATGGGGCATTGTACTCTATGATGGGTCTGAACAGTGATGTGTAGAGGGGCCCAATGACCTCTTTCGATCTGGATGCAAACCCTTTTGTGATTAGGTAGGCCACATAGAAGGATTTTCTAACCACTTTGGCAATGTGAATATCAAAGGAGAGGTTACTATCTACTTGGGTCCCCAGATCCCTTATTACGTCTTCTGTATTTAGGGGGCTACCACCTATGTGATAGTTTGGGGATGACTATGCACTTTTTGGCATTTAGCTTGAGGCCATGGTTTTGATACTAGGTATCTGTCTCAGTGAGAACCTTTTGGAGGATGTCTGTGTCAGCCGAAGAGTCAATTATAGCCCCTAGTTTGCAGTCGTCTGCAAACTTGGTTAGCCATAGTCCTCCTGTGCTTGCCTGTACCTCTGAGAAGTATATGCTGAACAGGAGGGGGTCCTATGACTGAGCCCTGGGGAACGCCACTTGTAACCGGTTTAGAGCCAGACCTAACTCCTGCAACTTTTACCATGTGGGTTCTGTCCATGAGCCAGTTGGCAACTCATCTCGTGACATAGGAATTTATGTTCAGGCTGATGAGCTTGTCTATAATACCTGAGTGGAGTGTGGTGTTGAAGGTCTTTGCGAGGTCTAGGTAGGATGTGTGGACAACCTTTCCCTTGTCTATAGCCTTGATAACTGTCTCAAAGAAGTCCATCAGGTTTAGGAGGCATGATTTGCCCTTAACAAAGCCGAACTGGGTAGGATCCAGTGTTTGGAGTTTCCCAATGTCTCTTTTAATGAGATCCATGATGATGTGCTGCATAGCTTTGCAATCGAAGCTAGTCAGGCTTATAGGGCGATAGTTCCCGGGGTCCATTGTGGCTCCACCTTTGTGGAGTGGAATAACCATTGCTGTGCGCCACTCTATGTGTACATAGCATGTGGAGAGGCTGAGTTTGAACAGTGTGTTTAGGTGAGGGGTTAGTTCGTCTTAGAGCTCGTGTAGGACACAGTCTGGGACACCGTCCGGTCCCATTGATGCTGTGTTTTTGGCTTTGGAGAGGGCTGTTTTAACCTGAGTGTCTGTGATTTCAGGAGCACTACATTCTTCTGATATAGTTATGGGCCCTTTTGGGGTGAGGGGGGGGTAAAATTGCACTGAACCTGTCTGCCAGGATGTTGGCTATATCGGTCAGTTCAGTGTATTTTGAGCCATTCTGCACTAACTCTGAGCAGATCTGAGAATTGACACTTAGATTCTTGACATAGCTAAAAAATGCCTTGTGGTTATCTTTGGAGTCCTTGGCAATTTTTCTTTTGAAGTTAGCCTTGGATGATTTTATGAGGGAATGTAGTTTCTTGCTGATACTGATCAGGGATATCTTCCCTTCTTGGGATTTTACTCTTTTCTGTACTAGTTTCCTCCTTTTATTGTACAGCTCATTTATAGCAGGGGTCCACCAGACTGGTTTCCTTTTCTTGGAGGAGTGAGTCTTGGTTTTGTTTGGGATAGCATGATCCATGCATTCTTGTAGGTGCCCATAGAGTGCATTAGTAAAGGATTTTGCAGCTTGGACAACGCTATCCTTTATCATGGGGGCTTTGAAACTTCTCACCTCGGTCTTAAGTAACGTGATGTTTGCTTTTGAAAAGTTTTTCACTGTGGTTTCTTTGACCGGGGGTGGTGGTGGAATGTGGATATCCAGAGTGATTAGTTTATAGTCAGATCTAACCAGCGAGGGGTTGACGTCCGGTGCGGAACACTGGTTGCCCATGTTGGTGACGACCAGGTCCAATATGTTGTCACCTCTGGTGGGGGTGTTGACCAGTTGATCCAGGGCATTTGAGTTTATACATTCTAGGAAATGTTGGGCAAGGGAGTTTGTACTTGAGTAGTTTTCCCAGTTAATGTTTGGGTAATTGAAATCACCCAATATCAGGGTGTTTTGTAGGACCTTTATGTTTCCAGGAATGTGGAGTGCGGGTCCTGGGGCATGGTGGGTGATCTGTAGCAAGCTATAACTTGAGTAGCAGTTTTTCCCATTGCTAGTTGCACGTGTACCTCTGAAGCATTGTGCTGTACCACTAACCAGGAGGTGTGGGTATCCTTGATAAATATGGATACTCCCCCACCTTTTGTATTTCGGTCCGGGTTTTGTGGCCGAAATGTATGGTATGAGTTGTTGCCTGGTAGTGCTGGGGTGCTCTCTGGAGCCTTAAACCAGGTTTCTGTTACTGCACATATATCAATTTTCTCCATACTGAGGAGTGCCTCGAGTGTGTGCATTTTGAGATTTAGACTTCTGGGATTGAGTTGCCTTACCCTCAGTTTTTTGTTACTTGCGCTATTTACTGTGGTGGGTTTGTCTTTTGAGCCTTACCTAAAAAAGGCACTATGGGGGTGTCAAGAGCCTTGGCCAGTATTCGAAAGCCTAAGGGTGACAGGTGCAAGCTGTCTCTAGCGAAGCAGTGTGGCTTGTCGAGCATGTCATCCCAGGCTGACAGATACTGGATCCCCTTTGAATGACATCAGAAGCTTAGCCATTTGTTGAAACTGATAATTTTTTCTCTATACCGTGGTATCATTCTTGGTGAGGGCAGGGTCAGGGTCATACTGGCCTGGGCTACTTGATCAGAGAGCTCCTCCATGTCTCTTTTCATGTAGTCCAGGGAGGTACAGCTCAGGTCATTCACACCAACATGGACAATGACAGAGTCATATTTGTACTTGTTCTGGAGTGACCTGAGTGCTTGTGCTATATGGCGGATCCTGGCACCCAACAAGTAGCTAACAGTAACCTTCTCCTTGTTCAGCCTAGTGAGTGGGACGTCAGTGTGCCTGACTATAGAGTCACCTATTACTAGTGTGTTGGGTATGTTATTTTGCCTTAAGGGCTGTGATTGCATGGCACACTGGTTTTGTGAAGTATGTGTTTCATGGTTTGTGTTGGAGATTGCTTGGATGCCTGCTTTGGAGGTCTCCGTTGCTTTTGCAGATTTTTATTTAGAGCTTTCGTGTATGTTTTCATGTATTTATGTGTGTTTGTTTGCCAGTGCTGGTTTCATAGGTCTGTGTGAGACTGGTGGTGTGATGCAAGTAATTCCCTTCTCCTCTTGACTGCCTGGTCCAGTCTTGGGTTGAGAGAGCTTAGTCTCCAGTTTGGCTGTATAATTGCATCTCTCGCATGTATTAGTGTTTGTTGGAAGGAGGAGAGGGTTGTCTATGTACGCGAGGCAATTGTAACATTGCCTTAAAATGCTCAGATTCACCAGTTGGACTGGAGAGTACACCTGAAACTGCCCTTTGGACATGCCTGGATAGGTACAGTGAACTGTTTTACTGACTGGCTGCTAAGGTTGAATAGAGAGCCTTGTCCTTCTCTACAGTATAGGGGGGTCTAGTACTAAGGTTTATTAGTGCTTGCTATGAGTTTTGAGCAAGTGCCAGGATGAGAAGTGAATGGTTTGAGTGCTTAAGCTGAAAGTTTGTCTAATTCCAAGGGAAAAATTGAAGAGTAGACTTTGTGGAGCCTGGAATAGTTATACCCTAGCTAACCGGCGCTGCCCGGTGCCCAAAACCTCACAAATGCAGGTTTTATAGCAGAGAAATGAAAGAGAGAGAAATTAGCAAAAATGGCCAATAAACTACTAATTTCTGGGCTGAAACCACTCCTCCAGGGACAGATAGGCTGCTCAAAGCTACCACTCTCACAGTGAACAGAGACACTTCCTTCTATCCAAGTAAGGTATGGGCAAACACAGAAAGTTGTAACACAGCCCTGAATTCAGCACTAACCTGAAAACTGGACTATACTAGCTTAGAAAGGCGGGAAAATAAGTATTTTTTTTTTTGTTTTTGTTTTTTTTTTCAGAAAATAAAGCAGATACAATCAAAAAACACTTTAAATGCACCAAAATAGCTATCACACTTGAGTGTGTAGCCTACAACAGTTAAACAGGTAATTTAAACACAAAAATGATTCTGTAAAAGTGCAGGCAGTAAAATAAGTACAATATGTAGCTGAAACAAGCTTTTTAAATCCCAGAAACTCTAGAAAATCTGCATTTTAGCCAG
>NC_056744.1:380830000-380837500 GCF_019279795.1 Protopterus annectens
GCCTACTGACCCTCTACCACAATCCTAAAAACTTACGCTCTTCTAATAAACTTCTGTTTAACACCTGTAGATCCAACAATTTAGCAGGTGACTCCCTCTTCTGTAATACCATTGGTAAGCTATGGAATCTACTACCCACTGAACTCACAACTCCCCCCCTCTCATTCACATTTCAAAAAGAAGCTCAAGCTTTATCTCATGACACACTGGCTATGTTCCTGTACTATCCCTGACTAACTGCTGTTTCTTCTCACTAATTACCACCTGCCTCAACTAGCCTTCCCTACGAGATCTGCTTATTATGTATCTTTGACTGAATTCTTCATATATACTCCTATATCTCATCATTGATTACTGCTCTGGCCATGCTTATTGGTAGTATAGCAGTTAACATTGAAAAAAAAAAAAAGAAAAAACAAAAACTGTTTTCCCCTATTCTATTCAAATCAGCTCTAATCTATACTATTTTCTATATTGTCTTTAGTATACAACTTATTGGTACTTCTTTCTTGACTGTATTTTGCAAATGTTCTTCTGTATACTTTTTCAAGTTTGTACTTAATATGGGTTCTTATTGTATATTGATTTATTGTATATTGCTTGTTGTGTTGCACATGGAGCTTTTCTCCTCGGGCCTCTACTGAAAATGCACATGTATCCAGCTAGACTAGCCCGGTCAACAAATGTAAAATAAATGTAAAATAAAATAAAAATAAATGATTTCAGACATTTGTTCTTTCATTTTCATCCCAAGATAACAAAACAGTGGGTGCACAGAATGTGACTATCTATTCTTTTTGTGGATGGGGAGGCACGCTCTATTCCTAGACATTATCTATAAATCTTTGCAAGCATTTGCCTTCTCATTTTATTGTTGACTCCTGTTTTGTCACCTTTGAACAGAGACCATTGAACACAGCTTATTTTTCCTTGAAAGGCAAAATAAAACTGAAATTCTTTCCATATGAATGATCTTTGTTCGAGTCATAGTTGGATCAAAAAGGTTGAAAATTCTCTCTAAAATATACTTCAGAGCATCTAAAACCCCATGGCTTTGGGGGAACCCATTGATCTCAGACCTGTGGCTTAATTCAATTGTTTCCTCAACAGTTATTTCAGTGCACTATTGGTCACTTAGGATGTATTAATAAGATTCAGGAAAAAAGTTAAAGATTAATTAAGAGAAAACAAGAAAACATAATCTGGATGGTGTGGGGAAGCCACGATGGGAAAAATGAGGGACAGTGAGGGTCACTGGAGGGAACAGTAAACAATGTGATAATGCATAGGGGTACCATGGAGTCCTTTGACTAGGGCTTCATTTCACTCAAAGCTGTGAATGGAAGGGAAAACAGACCCCCACCCACATAAAAGCTTTGGAATGGTATTATCGTATATTCACAACTTCACTCAAAAGAAGAAGTATCAGGAAAATATGGTCAATATACCATGCCTCAATAAACTCTGTGTCACATTAAGAAGGGCATTCCTACAGAGTGTAATTCCTTTGCAAAAAAATCACATCTGTCTCTATTAGCTCAATGCCTGTATTACATAACACCTTCTAAATCTGGCTTTCTAATTTGTTTATTTGTTTGCTTTTGTTTATTGTGTGTGTGTGTGTGTGTGTGTGTGTGTGTGTGTGTGTGTGTGTGTGTGTGTGTGTGTGTGTGTGTGTGTATTTGTGTGCGCATGTGTCTGTGTGTGTCTGTTTCATCTGTGTCTGTTACAAAGTTCTCATCAAGGTAATCTTGCATATTATGACCCTCCTTCAGATTTGATCGATTATCATCTGTCTAACGTCTGGAACTGACATCCTCTTAAAACAATATGTTTTTTTCAAAATCCTTCCCTTGTCTGGATTAATAGTCATATAATTTTTGGAAGATTCTTTGATTTTTGCAATACTGAACACTAGAACAAATGTGCTGGAATGTATCATCCATCGGCACCTAACAGAATTCCTAAAATGCAACAGTATACTTATTCTCAACGTGAGTTTAGAAAGGGCTTCTCCATCAACACTGCACTTCTGTTCATGTCTGGCTCTGTACAGTCTGAAACATTGACATGACCAAATGGGCTTTCACACTGTAAATATCTACAAATGCTCATGTAAGCAAAGGTTGTTTTCAATGGAGTTTTTACCGCCAGCATTTCGTATGGGATTGTGGTGCAGTGGGGTAAGGGAATTTGTCCTTACCCCACTGTTGTGTGATCTCAGAGTTGGTATATATAATTAGCAGGTGGTGGGGGCAGCACCTAATATGGGGCTGCAGGAGGGCTTGCCCCCTCCAAAAAATATATATATATTTCATTTTTGTTGTTTTCAATCAATTTAGATTCAATCTAAAATTATTGCTGTTCTGATGGGCGACATTTTAGATCTTCAGAGTTTGATGCTATACTCATCTCGCTACATCTTTGGTGATCTCTACAAAGAATTGAAGGTTTTTACCATATTCCTTGTTAGAATTAAGGCATTTGGTATCATTATTAATGTGCATGTTATGACCAGGGTAGATTCCATAATATATAAATAACACCCCCATAAAATAGTTCACAATTTATCTGAAAAACAGAAAATAGCAGATAAAATGGATGCCTGAATATCACAGTGAAGTATGATGCAGGTAAAGGCATCCCTCAGGAAAAATGTATTGGGTTCTGACCTGTTCAGTATTTGTCTGTTGTCTGCCTTTACATTTTGGGGACCTGTTTAGTTTACAATCAACTCAGCTTTGTTATGTAAGACAGAGTTTCCTTGTCCCTAAAAAACTGCAGAATAGCTTTTGTTTAACCTAAAACTTGGCTAACTGATTTTATTTGATGCCGATTTTTAGTGAGAATAAATCCAGCCTATTACAGCATCTGTCATTGTTCTGCCTATTTACCTAACTTTACTACCACCACTGGTAGTAGAATTCAGATATAATATGAAGATAATGTCAGAACATGGGTGTGTTCATCCTTTTATGCTTTCATCCATTCTTAAATCACTCATTTAATCCTACTCAGGGTCACAGGGAGGCATATCCTATCCCATCCTTCAGTGGCTACAAGGCAGTGAAACTAACACTTGACAGGGTGTCAGCCCATCAGGGTGCACATGAGTGCTTATTAACACATGGCACACATGTCTATGAGCAGTTTGGAGGATCACCAAGTCACCTGCAGTGTGGAAGGAAACCACAACACCTGGCAAAAAAGTATGCCGACACAAGTAGGATGACCAGATTTGGCACAGATGCACCCTGGTGGAAAACTGAACTATAGTGAACAAAGCACTGTGAAGCAACAATCCCAGCTGTTGTGTCACTGCATCTCCAACTTAGGACTTACTACTGATAATTCCTTAATCTTGAAGGATCATATGAGCAGCAGCATATTACGTGTACCTTGGGGCCTGGGCAATTTTCAAACCATGGGCCACCCCTACCACACAGATTTGTATTGGAGTATGTACTAAATTTCACGTTCTTTTAAATTCACCATCCTGATTTAAGAGCATTCAAACTGCAATTGATAGAGTGCATGAATGTCCTAGCCTTTCAGTTACAGCCACTTCATTGTATACAACTCAAACTACTGAATGTGATAAAAATGACAACAGTAAATTACTTTAAATTGCTTTGCAAAGCCAAGCTAATTATTTTTAATTGGATCATGGCATCCAGAATCAGCTATTCTCATACACAGACCTACCCTGTACCAAGCAATTATAGCCATGTCATTTACTGTGTGTATCTCAGATGTCTGATAGCAACACAATAAATAAATATGTATGGATACAATAATATATTCCAAGTTCGTTTCACAACAATACACGTTTGCCAAAGTAATCCAAATTATTTCACATAAATGTACATTAGTCCTGTGAAGTCAGGAAGTTAACTGAGTAAACTGCCAGAGGAAAGTTATTTTTATTTATAATTAGCTGCCACCCCACCAGGAGTTATGGCCACTTTGTCATATAGACCTCATATGACTTTAAAAAATAATACCTCTCAACCTCTTAGAGGTAAAATAAGGGGCAAAGCCATAAACTAATGAGGGACAAAAGACCACAATCAGGAAAGGTTTTTAAAATATTGCTCTTATATATTTAGAACATTGCTAGGATAGCAGTTTATGTATCAGCATGCATTTCTGGAAATATATGAAGTCTGAAAACTCAAATGTCTGTCATTATTTAGTGAGTGCTATCCTGGGTGATTTGCCAAAAAACTACAAATGTTATGAGGCTCAAACTGAAAATATAAGGCAAAGTCTAGGACATTCTGCAAAATTAGGGACTGGTTCAACTCTGTTTCATACAAAGAGTAACCAGAAAATAAATATTGTACATTACTTCATACAAATGAACTATAGTCCTGTAAAGCTAGACTTTAAAATAACAACAAGAGGGTAAGTTGCTTTCATACAGAGCCACACCCCTTTATTTAATGACCAAAAAATTTTTTTTGCCAGAAAATCACAAATTTCATTATGATTAGACCAAAAGAACTTGACGGAATGTCAAGGGTATCCTGAAATTAGGGACTGTTTCAACATTGTTTGACAGAGAGAATAAATATTCCAACTTATTTCATACAGGTGGACAGCAGATCTGTAAGTCAGACTATGAAATGAGAAAATGAGAAGACAATGACTCGCTTTCATCTACAGCTAGCACCCTTTATTTAGTGACCGCGGTCCACGGTGACTTACAAGGACAAAACACAAATTTTTTGAGTCACAGACCAAACAATATGAAGCAACATCAGGTATGTTCTGCAGAACCAGGGACAGTTTCAACATTGTTTCACACAAGCAATATGCAGACTGTAAATATTCCAATATTTCATAGAAATGTACACTAGACTTAAAGTCAGACTTTAAAATAAGCAAACAACAAGCAAATAAGTTGCTCTTGTCCATGGCCACTCCCATACATTATTCAGTGATTGTAACCCTTGATGATTTATCAAAAAGCTACAAATTTTGTCAGGAATAAATCAGAAATATGAGGCAAAGTTGAGGATGTTCTGCAAAATCATGGACGGTTTCAACATATTTGTTTCACATGAACAGTAACCAAAGAATGAATAGTCCAACTTATTTCCCACAATTGCAAACTACTCTGAAAGTCAGACTTTAAACTGAGCAAATGACAATTTTGTTTCATCTACAGCCCCCCACATCTAATTTAGTGACTGCAATCCTCAGTCATGCATAACTACCCATGTCAGGTTGCCTCCACAATTAAAAAAAAAAATAATAATAATAATAACCTCATGTTATCACAACCCACTGCTGCTCTTTCAAACTGGAAATCCATAGTTCTCCAGTATACCATTTAATAATCAAAAGCATTCAGCTCACTGTCATCCAAATGAATCATGGGAAAGCAGTCAACGGAAAGCTCCAGCACTTTAGATAGGGTTACCACAAGCCACGTGATTATTTATTTTAAGTTAAAAAAAAACTTTAATTACTAAATAAAGAAATAAATAAAGTGCATCAAAGTGAACAGCATTGCTGGTCAATGTGGTGGACATGTAAATGGTCGCATTGTGACTAAATGCAGAAGTAAACATTCTTGGTATCTGTCATTTAACACTTTATTGTAATTAAAACTAAAGTATTTACATTTTCTTAATGATTGTTATGTTGAGCACGTAATCTAATTAAAATGTGATAGCAATGCCAAATATATCCAAATATTATAAAATAAAATGAATGTTATTGACTGGCTGCAGGCTGGCCTAGAGCTGTGGATACTGGGTTCCATCTGAATTACCTCTATTATAGTCCACCACTGCATGTGAACTAATGCAACCGATTGTTAGATAACCTGCACTGAATGAGAAACTAACTTCTGCTTCTAAACACAAGCTTGTTAGATGACTACTGTTTTCCTTACGGCATTTCTCTTTACACTGGACTGTTGGTTGGGAATATATGAAAACCAGGCTACATCTACAAAAAAGTGCTAGATTTTGTAACTCTTCTGTTAGGGCACATCACTGTGACTCATTTATGAGCATTAAATTCTGACCTTTAACTGTAAAATTGACTTTCCCCGTTTAAAACTTTGCTATTAAATTATCTTACATTGTATGTCCTGCAATACAATATTTACTACACAAGTGATATGCAACTTCTAGAAATCTTGCATCTTCTGTAAGTCACTTGATGTAACAAACTAAAAGTTAAAACAGATGAACCAGAATGGCTTCAGTGGTGAAAAAACGATCCACTAGGCATATAATATGTAACAAAGCAATTTATTAACAACACACAGAGGAAAAAAATAAAATAAATAAATAAAGAATATTAATCCAAATGAGTCAAATCCAAGCTCTTTCATCTCCTGTGTAGGAGACTTTTTCAAGAACAGAGCATGCCCAACAACTGAAAAACATTTATACCATCAATAATTAAGTTTCAAAACAAAAGCACCAATCATTTTCTGTTTTCACTAATAGAATCCTTTGGTGTAGGGTGTGATAGTTAAAGGTATAACACAATGAAATGTGCAATAAAACATGCAGTTTTACCATGAATCAAACCAACACAAACACCAACAGCTAAAATATGTGTGCATATATATATAAATTGTAAACACAATAAAATTCATTTTGGAGGGCCAGAATGCACATAATTAATAAAATTAATAAAATGAATTTTATTGTGTATACAAGTTATATATATGCACACATATTTTAGCTTTTACTCGTACAGACATTATTAATTTATATATTCATACATTTTCGTGAATAGTTTACACAAGCATGTGTGTATGTATATGCATTCGTAAAACCTAACACAAGTATATTCGTTTTATACTTTTTAATGTATATTTTTACTTTCTAATTTCATGACAACTGATTGTAATGCACAAATGGTATACACGCACACACATTTTTTTACTATTTGTGTTGGTTTGACTCATGATAAAGCACCTTTTGTAGTGACAGTCACCAATCTGTGGAGATCATTCTGCTTAAAATCACATTGTATAACTAATACAGAGCACTTTGTGATAAACACTGTAATAAAAGCTGAGGTGAGTTATCCTTAGTTAATAAACTGCTTCTGTATTTCACAAATAGCCTTTTCATTTGTTTGTTTGCTTGCTTATTACTGGGATGATATATTAATCCAATGTGGACCTGTTTCAGACATAGTAGGGGCACAGAACACGTTAAATAACATCAAGACTTGAACCTCAGCACTGAAATAAATAGGACATGCTGGAGGGACAGATTCATAACCCAGAGGCTCCCTTCACTCTGGAATAAAATCCCAGTCCAGGTTAGGCAGAGTCCCTCATTGACTCTCTTCAAGAGGAATCTTGATGAGTGGATGGGAGATCGTAGGTTTACCCTGGGTATCCCTTCTGTGTCACTGTTAGACAGAGGCACAGTATACTAACCTCGAAAAAGGGCATAGAAAATTAATTTAAAATGGGTGGCGAATGCCAAACACATTCTGGCTAGGCTTATAAATGCCCTA
>NC_056744.1:380840000-380845000 GCF_019279795.1 Protopterus annectens
TTTCATTTTTGTTGTTTTCAATCAATTTAGATTCAATCTAAAATTATTGCTGTTCTGATGGGCGACATTTTAGATCTTCAGAGTTTGATGCTATACTCATCTCGCTACATCTTTGGTGATCTCTACAAAGAATTGAAGGTTTTTACCATATTCCTTGTTAGAATTAAGGCATTTGGTATCATTATTAATGTGCATGTTATGACCAGGGTAGATTCCATAATATATAAATAACACCCCCATAAAATAGTTCACAATTTATCTGAAAAACAGAAAATAGCAGATAAAATGGATGCCTGAATATCACAGTGAAGTATGATGCAGGTAAAGGCATCCCTCAGGAAAAATGTATTGGGTTCTGACCTGTTCAGTATTTGTCTGTTGTCTGCCTTTACATTTTGGGGACCTGTTTAGTTTACAATCAACTCAGCTTTGTTATGTAAGACAGAGTTTCCTTGTCCCTAAAAAACTGCAGAATAGCTTTTGTTTAACCTAAAACTTGGCTAACTGATTTTATTTGATGCCGATTTTTAGTGAGAATAAATCCAGCCTATTACAGCATCTGTCATTGTTCTGCCTATTTACCTAACTTTACTACCACCACTGGTAGTAGAATTCAGATATAATATGAAGATAATGTCAGAACATGGGTGTGTTCATCCTTTTATGCTTTCATCCATTCTTAAATCACTCATTTAATCCTACTCAGGGTCACAGGGAGGCATATCCTATCCCATCCTTCAGTGGCTACAAGGCAGTGAAACTAACACTTGACAGGGTGTCAGCCCATCAGGGTGCACATGAGTGCTTATTAACACATGGCACACATGTCTATGAGCAGTTTGGAGGATCACCAAGTCACCTGCAGTGTGGAAGGAAACCACAACACCTGGCAAAAAAGTATGCCGACACAAGTAGGATGACCAGATTTGGCACAGATGCACCCTGGTGGAAAACTGAACTATAGTGAACAAAGCACTGTGAAGCAACAATCCCAGCTGTTGTGTCACTGCATCTCCAACTTAGGACTTACTACTGATAATTCCTTAATCTTGAAGGATCATATGAGCAGCAGCATATTACGTGTACCTTGGGGCCTGGGCAATTTTCAAACCATGGGCCACCCCTACCACACAGATTTGTATTGGAGTATGTACTAAATTTCACGTTCTTTTAAATTCACCATCCTGATTTAAGAGCATTCAAACTGCAATTGATAGAGTGCATGAATGTCCTGGCCTTTCAGTTACAGCCACTTCATTGTATACAACTCAAACTACTGAATGTGATAAAAATGACAACAGTAAATTACTTTAAATTGCTTTGCAAAGCCAATCTAATTATTTTTTAATTGGATCATGGCATCCAGAATCAGCTATTCTCATACACAGACCTACCCTGTACCAAGCAATTATAGCCATGTCATTTACTGTGTGTATCTCAGATGTCTGATAGCAACACAATAAATAAATATGTATGGATACAATAATATATTCCAAGTTCGTTTCACAACAATACACGTTTGCCAAAGTAATCCAAATTATTTCACATAAATGTACATTAGTCCTGTGAAGTCAGGAAGTTAACTGAGTAAACTGCCAGAGGGAAAGTTATTTTTATTTATAATTAGCTGCCACCCCACCAGGAGTTATGGCCACTTTGTCATATAGACCTCATATGACTTTAAAAAATAATACCTCTCAACCTCTTAGAGGTAAAATAAGGGGCAAAGCCATAAACTAATGAGGGACAAAAGACCACAATCAGGAAAGGTTTTTAAAATATTGCTCTTATATATTTAGAACATTGCTAGGATAGCAGTTTATGTATCAGCATGCATTTCTGGAAATATATGAAGTCTGAAAACTCAAATGTCTGTCATTATTTAGTGAGTGCTATCCTGGGTGATTTGCCAAAAAACTACAAATGTTATGAGGCTCAAACTGAAAATATAAGGCAAAGTCTAGGACATTCTGCAAAATTAGGGACTGGTTCAACTCTGTTTCATACAAAGAGTAACCAGAAAATAAATATTGTACATTACTTCATACAAATGAACTATAGTCCTGTAAAGCTAGACTTTAAAATAACAACAAGAGGGTAAGTTGCTTTCATACAGAGCCACACCCCTTTATTTAATGACCAAAAAATTTTTTTTGCCAGAAAATCACAAATTTCATTATGATTAGACCAAAAGAACTTGACGGAATGTCAAGGGTATCCTGAAATTAGGGACTGTTTCAACATTGTTTGACAGAGAGAATAAATATTCCAACTTATTTCATACAGGTGGACAGCAGATCTGTAAGTCAGACTATGAAATGAGAAAATGAGAAGACAATGACTCGCTTTCATCTACAGCTAGCACCCTTTATTTAGTGACCGCGGTCCACGGTGACTTACAAGGACAAAACACACATTTTTTGAGTCACAGACCAAACAATATGAAGCAACATCAGGTATGTTCTGCAGAACCAGGGACAGTTTCAACATTGTTTCACACAAGCAATATGCAGACTGTAAATATTCCAATATTTCATAGAAATGTACACTAGACTTAAAGTCAGACTTTAAAATAAGCAAACAACAAGCAAATAAGTTGCTCTTGTCCATGGCCACTCCCATACATTATTCAGTGATTGTAACCCTTGATGATTTATCAAAAGCTACAAATTTTGTCAGGAATAAATCAGAAATATGAGGCAAAGTTGAGGATGTTCTGCAAAATCATGGACGGTTTCAACATATTTGTTTCACATGAACAGTAACCAAAGAATGAATAGTCCAACTTATTTCCCACAATTGCAAACTACTCTGAAAGTCAGACTTTAAACTGAGCAAATGACAATTTTGTTTCATCTACAGCCCCCCACATCTAATTTAGTGACTGCAATCCTCAGTCATGCATAACTACCCATGTCAGGTTGCCTCCACAATTAAAAAAAAAAATAATAATAATAACAACCTCATGTTATCACAACCCACTGCTGCTCTTTCAAACTGGAAATCCATAGTTCTCCAGTATACCATTTAATAATCAAAAGCATTCAGCTCACTGTCATCCAAATGAATCATGGGAAAGCAGTCAACGGAAAGCTCCAGCACTTTAGATAGGGTTACCACAAGCCACGTGATTATTTATTTTAAGTTAAAAAAAAACTTTAATTACTAAATAAAGAAATAAATAAAGTGCATCAAAGTGAACAGCATTGCTGGTCAATGTGGTGGACATGTAAATGGTCGCATTGTGACTAAATGCAGAAGTAAACATTCTTGGTATCTGTCATTTAACACTTTATTGTAATTAAAACTAAAGTATTTACATTTTCTTAATGATTGTTATGTTGAGCACGTAATCTAATTAAAATGTGATAGCAATGCCAAATATATCCAAATATTATAAAATAAAATGAATGTTATTGACTGGCTGCAGGCTGGCCTAGAGCTGTGGATACTGGGTTCCATCTGAATTACCTCTATTATAGTCCACCACTGCATGTGAACTAATGCAACCGATTGTTAGATAACCTGCACTGAATGAGAAACTAACTTCTGCTTCTAAACACAAGCTTGTTAGATGATTACTGTTTTCCTTTCGGCATTTCTCTTTACATTGGACTGTTGGTTGGGAATATATGAAAACCAGGCTACATCTACAAAAAAGTGCTAGATTTTGTAACTCTTCTGTTAGGGCACATCACTGTGACTCATTTATGAGCATTAAATTCTGACCTTTAACTGTAAAATTGACTTTCCCCGTTTAAAACTTTGCTATTAAATTATCTTACATTGTATGTCCTGCAATACAATATTTACTACACAAGTGATATGCAACTTCTAGAAATCTTGCATCTTCTGTAAGTCACTTGATGTAACAAACTAAAAGTTAAAACAGATGAACCAGAATGGCTTCAGTGGTGAAAAAACGATCCACTAGGCGTATAATATGTAACAAAGCAATTTATTAACAACACACAGAGGAAAAAAATAAAATAAATAAATAAAGAATATTAATCCAAATGAGTCAAATCCAAGCTCTTTCATCTCCTGTGTAGGAGACTTTTTCAAGAACAGAGCATGCCCAACAACTGAAAAACATTTATACCATCAATAATTAAGTTTCAAAACAAAAGCACCAATCATTTTCTGTTTTCACTAATAGAATCCTTTGGTGTAGGGTGTGATAGTTAAAGGTATAACACAATGAAATGTGCAATAAAACATGCAGTTTTACCATGAATCAAACCAACACAAACACCAACAGCTAAAATATGTGTGCATATATATATAAATTGTAAACACAATAAAATTCATTTTGGAGGGCCAGAATGCACATAATTAATAAAATTAATAAAATTAATTTTATTGTGTATACAAGTTATATATATGCACACATATTTTAGCTTTTACTCGTACAGACATTATTAATTTATATATTCATACATTTTCGTGAATAGGTTACACAAGCATGTGTGTATGTATATGCATTCGTAAAACCTAACACAAGTATATTCGTTTTATACTTTTTAATGTATATTTTTACTTTCTAATTTCATGACAACTGATTGTAATGCACAAATGGTATACACGCACACACATTTTTTTACTATTTGTGTTGGTTTGACTCATGATAAAGCACCTTTTGTAGTGACAGTCACCAATCTGTGGAGATCATTCTGCTTAAAATCACATTGTATAACTAATATAGAGCACTTTGTGATAAACACTGTAATAAAAGCTGAGGTGAGTTATCCTTAGTTAATAAACTGCTTCTGTATTTCACAAATAGCCTTTTCATTTGTTTGTTTGCTTGCTTATTACTGGGATGATATATTAATCCAATGTGGACCTGTTTCAGACATAGTAGGGGCACAGAACACGTTAAATAACATCAAGACTTGAACCTCAGCACTGAAATAAATAGGACATGCTGGAGGGACAGATTCATAACCCAGAGGCTCCCTTCACTCTGGAATAAAATCCCAGTCCAGGTTAGGCAGAGT
>NC_056744.1:380847500-380852500 GCF_019279795.1 Protopterus annectens
TCACACTGTAAATATCTACAAATGCTCATGTAAGCAAAGGTTGTTTTCAATGGAGTTTTTACCGCCAGCATTTCGTATGGGATTGTGGTGCAGTGGGGTAAGGGAATTTGTCCTTACCCCACTGTTGTGTGATCTCAGAGTTGGTATATATAATTAGCAGGTGGTGTGGGGGCAGCACCTAATATGGGGCTGCAGGAGGGCTTGCCCCCTCCAAAAAATATATATATATTTCATTTTTGTTGTTTTCAATCAATTTAGATTCAATCTAAAATTATTGCTGTTCTGATGGGCGACATTTTAGATCTTCAGAGTTTGATGCTATACTCATCTCGCTACATCTTTGGTGATCTCTACAAAGAATTGAAGGTTTTTACCATATTCCTTGTTAGAATTAAGGCATTTGGTATCATTATTAATGTGCATGTTATGACCAGGGTAGATTCCATAATATATAAATAACACCCCATAAAATAGTTCACAATTTATCTGAAAAACAGAAAATAGCAGATAAAATGGATGCCTGAATATCACAGTGAAGTATGATGCAGGTAAAGGCATCCCTCAGGAAAAATGTATTGGGTTCTGACCTGTTCAGTATTTGTCTGTTGTCTGCCTTTACATTTTGGGGACCTGTTTAGTTTACAATCAACTCAGCTTTGTTATGTAAGACAGAGTTTCCTTGTCCCTAAAAAACTGCAGAATAGCTTTTGTTTAACCTAAAACTTGGCTAACTGATTTTATTTGATGCCGATTTTTAGTGAGAATAAATCCAGCCTATTACAGCATCTGTCATTGTTCTGCCTATTTACCTAACTTTACTACCACCACTGGTAGTAGAATTCAGATATAATATGAAGATAATGTCAGAACATGGGTGTGTTCATCCTTTTATGCTTTCATCCATTCTTAAATCACTCATTTAATCCTACTCAAGGTCACAGGGAGGCATATCCTATCCCATCCTTCAGTGGCTACAAGGCAGTGAAACTAACACTTGACAGGGTGTCAGCCCATCAGGGTGCACATGAGTGCTTATTAACACATGGCACACATGTCTATGAGCAGTTTGGAGGATCACCAAGTCACCTGCAGTGTGGAAGGAAACCACAACACCTGGCAAAAAAGTATGCCGACACAAGTAGGATGACCAGATTTGGCACAGATGCACCCTGGTGGAAAACTGAACTATAGTGAACAAAGCACTGTGAAGCAACAATCCCAGCTGTTGTGTCACTGCATCTCCAACTTAGGACTTACTACTGATAATTCCTTAATCTTGAAGGATCATATGAGCAGCAGCATATTACGTGTACCTTGGGGCCTGGGCAATTTTCAAACCATGGGCCACCCCTACCACACAGATTTGTATTGGAGTATGTACTAAATTTCACGTTCTTTTAAATTCACCATCCTGATTTAAGAGCATTCAAACTGCAATTGATAGAGTGCATGAATGTCCTAGCCTTTCAGTTACAGCCACTTCATTGTATACAACTCAAACTACTGAATGTGATAAAAATGACAACAGTAAATTACTTTAAATTGCTTTGCAAAGCCAAGCTAATTATTTTTTAATTGGATCATGGCATCCAGAATCAGCTATTCTCATACACAGACCTACCCTGTACCAAGCAATTATAGCCATGTCATTTACTGTGTGTATCTCAGATGTCTGATAGCAACACAATAAATAAATATGTATGGATACAATAATATATTCCAAGTTCGTTTCACAACAATACACGTTTGCCAAAGTAATCCAAATTATTTCACATAAATGTACATTAGTCCTGTGAAGTCAGGAAGTTAACTGAGTAAACTGCCAGAGGGAAAGTTATTTTTATTTATAATTAGCTGCCACCCCACCAGGAGTTATGGCCACTTTGTCATATAGACCTCATATGACTTTAAAAAATAATACCTCTCAACCTCTTAGAGGTAAAATAAGGGGCAAAGCCATAAACTAATGAGGGACAAAAGACCACAATCAGGAAAGGTTTTAAAATATTGCTCTTATATATTTAGAACATTGCTAGGATAGCAGTTTATGTATCAGCATGCATTTCTGGAAATATATGAAGTCTGAAAACTCAAATGTCTGTCATTATTTAGTGAGTGCTATCCTGGGTGATTTGCCAAAAACTACAAATGTTATGAGGCTCAAACTGAAAATATAAGGCAAAGTCTAGGACATTCTGCAAAATTAGGGACTGGTTCAACTCTGTTTCATACAAAGAGTAACCAGAAAATAAATATTGTACATTACTTCATACAAATGAACTATAGTCCTGTAAAGCTAGACTTTAAAATAACAACAAGAGGGTAAGTTGCTTTCATACAGAGCCACACCCCTTTATTTAATGACCAAAAAATTTTTTTTGCCAGAAAATCACAAATTTCATTATGATTAGACCAAAAGAACTTGACGGAATGTCAAGGGTATCCTGAAATTAGGGACTGTTTCAACATTGTTTGACAGAGAGAATAAATATTCCAACTTATTTCATACAGGTGGACAGCAGATCTGTAAGTCAGACTATGAAATGAGAAAATGAGAAGACAATGACTCGCTTTCATCTACAGCTAGCACCCTTTATTTAGTGACCGCGGTCCACGGTGACTTACAAGGACAAAACACACATTTTTGAGTCGCAGACCAAACAATATGAAGCAACATCAGGTATGTTCTGCAGAACCAGGGACAGTTTCAACATTGTTTCACACAAGCAATATGCAGACTGTAAATATTCCAATATTTCATAGAAATGTACACTAGACTTAAAGTCAGACTTTAAAATAAGCAAACAACAAGCAAATAAGTTGCTCTTGTCCATGGCCACTCCCATACATTATTCAGTGATTGTAACCCTTGATGATTTATCAAAAGCTACAAATTTTGTCAGGAATAAATCAGAAATATGAGGCAAAGTTGAGGATGTTCTGCAAAATCATGGACGGTTTCAACATATTTGTTTCACATGAACAGTAACCAAAGAATGAATAGTCCAACTTATTTCCCACAATTGCAAACTACTCTGAAAGTCAGACTTTAAACTGAGCAAATGACAATTTTGTTTCATCTACAGCCCCCCACATCTAATTTAGTGACTGCAATCCTCAGTCATGCATAACTACCCATGTCAGGTTGCCTCCACAATTAAAAAAAAAAATAATAATAATAATAACCTCATGTTATCACAACCCACTGCTGCTCTTTCAAACTGGAAATCCATAGTTCTCCAGTATACCATTTAATAATCAAAAGCATTCAGCTCACTGTCATCCAAATGAATCATGGGAAAGCAGTCAACGGAAAGCTCCAGCACTTTAGATAGGGTTACCACAAGCCACGTGATTATTTATTTTAAGTTAAAAAAAAACTTTAATTACTAAATAAAGAAATAAATAAAGTGCATCAAAGTGAACAGCATTGCTGGTCAATGTGGTGGACATGTAAATGGTCGCATTGTGACTAAATGCAGAAGTAAACATTCTTGGTATCTGTCATTTAACACTTTATTGTAATTAAAACTAAAGTATTTACATTTTCTTAATGATTGTTATGTTGAGCACGTAATCTAATTAAAATGTGATAGCAATGCCAAATATATCCAAATATTATAAAATAAAATGAATGTTATTGACTGGCTGCAGGCTGGCCTAGAGCTGTGGATACTGGGTTCCATCTGAATTACCTCTGTTATAGTCCACCACTGCATGTGAACTAATGCAACCGATTGTTAGATAACCTGCACTGAATGAGAAACTAACTTCTGCTTCTAAACACAAGCTTGTTAGATCACTACTGTTTTCCTTACGGCATTTCTCTTTACACTGGACTGTTGGTTTGGAATATATGGAAACCAGGCTACATCTACAAAAAAGTGCTAGATTTTGTAACTCTTCTGTTAGGGCACATCACTGTGACTCATTTATGAGCATTAAATTCTAACCTTTAACTGTAAAATTGACTTTTCCCCGTTTAAAACTTTGCTATTAAATTATCTTACATTATATGTCCTGCAATACAATATTTACTACACAAGTGATATGCAACTTCTAGAAATCTTGCATCTTCTGTAAGTCACTTGATGTAACAAACTAAAAGTTAAAACAGATGAACCAGAATGGCTTCAGTGGTGAAAAAATGATCCACTAGGCGTATAATATGTAACATATGTATAATAAAGCAATTTATTAACAACACACAGAGGAAATTAAATAAATAAATAAATAAATAATATTAATCCAAATGAGTCAAATCCAAGCTCTTTCATCTCCTGTGTAGGAGACTTTTTCAAGAACAGAGCATGCCCAACAACTGAAAAACATTTATACCATCAATAATTAAGTTTCAAAACAAAAGCACAAATCATTTTCTGTTTTCACTATTAGAATCCTTTGGTGTAGGGTGTGATAGTTAAAGGTATAACACAATGAAATGTGCAATAAAACATGCAGTTTTACCATGAATCAAACCAACACAAACACCAACAGCTAAAATATGTGTGCATATATATATAAATTGTAAACACAATAAAATTCATTTTGGAGGGTCAGAATGCACATAATTAATAAAATTAATAAAATGAATTTTATTGTGTATACAAGTTATATATATGCACACATATTTTAGCTTTTAAATAACGAAATTGACCTGGCTGTGTGGATTCCTTTTAAGTTTGCTGGCTGCTGGTATTTTTTTGTTATTTACACAAGTTTTTTCGGTTCAGTCCGAGATTGTTCGTGGTTTTTATATTTTAGCTTTTACTCATACAGACATGCTGGTTCTGCTTCTAGGCTTTGGCTTTGGATTATTTGGTTTGCTCGTTATTTTTGGTCTTGTTTTATTTCATATAGACATTATTAATTTATATATTCATACATTTTCGTGAATAGGTTACACAAGCATGTGCGTATGTATATGCACTTGTAAAATCTAACACAAGTATATTCGTTTTATACTTTTTAATGTATATTTTTACTTTCTAATTTCATGA
>NC_056744.1:380857500-380865000 GCF_019279795.1 Protopterus annectens
TTCATGATGATGAGTTCTAGTATGTTATCTCCTCTTGTGGGAATGGTGACTAGTTGTTCCATGGCATTTGAGTTTATGAACTCTAGGAACCTTTGGGCTAGATTGTTGGGGCTAGAGTAGTGATCCCAGTCTATATTCGGGTAGTTGAAATCACCTAGTATGATGGTGTTTGGAGATACATTTATCCCCTCCAGTGTTTTCAGGAAAGCTATGTGAGGTTCCTGAGATTGAGAGGGTGGCCTGTAACATGCTACAAATTGCAGAGCAGTCTTGCCTATGATTAGTTGCACCTGGATGGTCTCCGATGCATCGTGCGTTGCCACTTGAGGTGTGGATGTTCTTGATGAATATAGACACCCCCCCTCATTTCTTGGTGTTGTCCGGATTTTGGGGCCGGAACGCATGATAAGAGGTAAAGCCTGATAGTGCCGGGGTGCTCTCGGGAGCCTTGAACCAGGTTTCAGTCACAGCACAGACATAGATATAAAAAATATATATATATATATATATATATATATATATATATATATATATATATAGTTAAATATATTTGTATTATATTGTCAAATTATATTCCACAAAATAAATTTCCATATTAACTTTGTAATTAAGTCCTCATGCACACTGTTCCGAAACAAAAAAAAATGTAAAACATTACAGCTCCCCACACCCCCCCCCCTACTTAAATATACCAACTCCGCGATTGCACTACAGTGCCGAAAAGGCAAAGTAGCGAAAGTGGCCAAACAAATTCTTTCCCAGGGAAAGAATTTGCTGAAAAGCCACTTCGCTATTTTGCCTTTTTACGCTTATCAGTTTGACAAAGATGCATTCGTCAACCTGCGTCTGCGACAGCGTAATAGGGAGCCACATGGAACATTAGTGGCTCCTCATATCTTATCAGAAGAAGGAGTATACAGAAAAACTTAATGAGGATGGAGAAGACATTGTTCTATTACATGAAACAAGACTGAAAATCAGATATGGGGAGAAGATACTGTATCCAAAGGTAGAAATGGACAGAAAGACAGTGGGAAGAAAGATGGTGGTAGTATGTGTATTCTGTGGAGGGGTTCAGACATCCACAGAGAAAGTGATAAACAGTGTGATAGGTAGATGGATCATCTGGCAAGGAAGGGCGGAAGTTATATGCTGGACAATAGGAAACATATATACACCAACCAGGGATGAAATAGGATTCTAGAACTTTTTTGCTAATTGGGCACAGACAAGAAGGGATGAAATAGAGATAATAGGATTGGCTGCAATGTTACCATCTAACCAGAAAAAAGACAGTTTGTTCAGAAGGGGGGTTTACAAAGAACAGGAAGGGACAAAAGGATGAGATGAGCAAGCCCAAGGAAGGGGAGGGAGAGGGTGGGTGGACATATAGAGGAAAAGGTATCCAAATAAGAGGGCATATACCTTCCAAAGAAATTTATTAGTGCAGGCAAGTAGGTTAGGCAGGTTCTCAGGGAAGGACCATCTAAACAAAATAATGGAAGAGACCCAATTACAGGAGAGACACCTATCGGATCATACAGATGTGAGACTTTAGGTAATTGTGCAGGACCAGAAAACAATGAGAAGGAGATGGAGGTGGGTTAGCTCTAAATGGAAGGAGAGAGTAGAAAGAAACACTGCAAGGCCTACTAAAGGAGTCAAAACAAGTCAATATGAAGAAACACTGCAAGGCCTACTAAAGGAGTCAAAACAAGTCAATATGAAGAAACACTGCAAGGCCTACTAAAGGAGTCAAAACAAGTCAATATGAAGAAACACTGCAAGGCCTACTAAAGGAGTCAAAACAAGTCAATATGAAGAAACACTGCAAGGCCTACTAAAGGAGTCAAAACAAGTCAATATGAAGAAACACTGCAAGGCCTACTAAAGGAGTCAAAACAAGTCAATATGAAGAAACACTGCAAGGCCTACTAAAGGAGTCAAAACAAGTCAATATGAAGAAACACTGCAAGGCCTACTAAAGGAGTCAAAACAAGTCAATATGAAAGGCAGGGATAAACTGGGAGAACTTTGGTGGGACAGGACTGTGGCCACTGCAGTGAGAAAACCGAGGAGCACAGGAGGAAGAAAGAAGGTGATGGAGGAGACCGAGAGAGAGAATGAGAGATACTTGTGGTATGGAAGGAGGCCAGAAGAAACAAAAGTAAAATAAAGGCATTAAAGATCAGAGAAAAAGCAATAAGAATGGAATTGTAGAATAAAAGTATTACAGAGCGAGACATTCAACAATAGTAATGGACGGATTACTGGTGGAGAGTGGGGGAGGCACAAGAAAAACAGCTAACCAGGAACTACAAGAAGAGAAAGACACAGTGAGAGGTGTAGAGGATAAGGGGAGGGATGTGAAATATTTAGAAGAGGACAAGCTAATCAAGGAATGATTCAAGGAATCCTACAGGGAGACTTACAAACAGTAGGAAGGACAGAAGTCTCGGAATAGAACTCGGGAAAGAATGCATGAGGATATAAACTGGAGGATGAACAAAGATACAGGTTGAATGCAGAAGTCAAGGGAGGAGATAAGGAAAGCCATGTGGAAGTTGAAGAAGAAATCTGAAGGGAGAGATGGAGTTCTCCCAGAGTCTATGAATGGGAGGAATATGAGAGAACAGGGGACTCAGGCAAAATAACATAAATGTATCAGAACGGACAGGATAACTATCATATCTAAAGGAGGAACAGAAAGAGAAGAATTGGGAAATTATAGGCCTATCTCTTTGATTAATGCAGATGTCAATATTTTGGTGGGACCTGCTGTAGTTCATGCATAGAGAGGAAAAGAAGCAGGAAGAGAAAGGTGGGATTGTGCTTTTGCCCTGCAGAAAGGTTTTGATATAGTAAGGTGGCAGTTCCTATGGAAGACACCTCAGTAAACAAAGGTAGGGGAACATCCATAAGTTGGATACAGGCCATATTCCTAGACTGAGAAAGTTAAATACTCATAAATGGAGGGGTACCTGAGGAGACAAGGATAGAGAGGGGGAGACCAGAAGGCCTGACCACTATTCCCAGGCCTGTTCATGCATGTGATTCAGGAGGTGACAGCAGGAGTCAGGCATAGTTTAGCAATGCTTGAAGAATAGGATGTGATAAAATGTCTGTTTGTGTTATACGCAGATAACTGCATGTTAATGGAAGATTATTTGGCTGCAGCAATGGGAACTGTAAGAGAGACATTTAAGACATTTAAAAAAATTAAGGAAGTGGTGGGACTTAAGCGTAACAAAAAAGACAGGGGTAGTAACATTAGGAAAAGGGTAGGGGGAAAAGGGGACCTGATAATATAAAACAGGTGGAGTTCCACAAATACCTAGGGCTCTATGCTGGGAATACAGTGAGAGACACAACTGGGAAAAACCTAGAGGAAGTTAGGAAAAAAGTATGGGATATTCTTGGGGGGATTATATAGTGCTTGGAAGAATTAATGCAGCAAATATGATACCACCAATAATCCCCCACCTACTCCATGACATACAAATAGACCCTGCAGGGACAAAAGGCTACAGCAAATGTGAAAGAACGTACAGGACTGGGTCAATAAAGGTAAGAGGGAAGTGCGAGAAGGGCTAAAAAAGACAACAAATAGGAAAATAGGTAACTGGGAGGCCCGCTTATCCTGTCATATGCACTGACATGTAACATGATTCCCTGGATAGAAACAGATGAGAAGCAAAATACAGTAAGGGGGGGCATATGGAGAAATTTACAAAATTACACAAATGAAGCATCACAAAAAGTACTGTAAGACGTGAAATGTAGTGAAGGGAACCTCAAAAAACTATGGGGAACAGGAGGGTGGGAGGCAAGGATAGGGAAGGAAAATTAAAAATCTAGAGGAAAAAGTGAAATAGTTCAAGAGGAAGATTTGGTATGCAGAGAAAAAAGAATTTGGGGTAAATATTTAAAAAGTGGCAGAGGTAATATAGAAATACAGAATATGGGAGAGCCAATGGTGGAGCTACTTTGTACTGAGGGAGAACTGGAAAAAACAGAAGAAAATGGGAGAAAGGAGCAGGAAGGGAAAGGGGGAAAAAGGAGAGAGGATGGCACCCTGGAGGAAATGGAAAAGGTTTTAGAAGCAAAGGCCCAAACAGATCTATGAAGTTTTAAGGGATAGAATGGGCATAGTTGAAGCAAAGAGAAAGACTTAAGGAGAAGAGGGACTATAGAGGGAGTTGCAGGATAGTGTCCAAAGACAATTCAGGAAGTGAGACGTGTAAAAAGTTCACAGAGCCCCAGGAGATCGACATTCAGCTCCACACAACAGTGTAAGCTGAATGACATTTCTTTGCTTCGCTCTCAAAGTGCAGACAACTCCTACAAATACAAGAAAGCAATAAGACTATTTAACAACGCAGTAACAGCAGACAGTTGCCTCGACATAGGTTATTTCCTCATATAACTAGTAGCAGCACTCAATATTGTCAATATTGCATATGTTGATATTGCACATAATATGAGACTTAACACTTATACTATTTCCTGGAATGTTATCTTGCCTCCTGATTATTGCACAGTGGTAAGGGAAGAACCGGCCTAGCTATTGCACCATTTAGGGCAATTTGCACTGAATATTGCAGAGAGTTGTATCATGCATGATGATTGCACATGAATGTAATATAATGCATTGATTTAACTTAAATTGTCAAATGCAAGCACCTGTTTTGAGCTGTGTCTGATGGACACAAATGAAAACGGGCCAGTGTCTGATGGTGATAAATTATCCACACCGTGCATGAGGACTGAGGATTTTTTCCCTTGGGAAAAAAATCACAGTTCTGAGGTTTCAACGTTGTAAGCTTTCACTTACATGGGGTCGATTATCTGTCGTTCACTCTTCTGAGCATGCAATATCATAATATAGACCCATTCCATGTAATTAATTATATTTTCCTTGTTGTTTTTGTCCACCCCTCACTGCTTTCCCATTCGCAGCATTCTGGCATAATTCTTTCTCCAGGCTTACCCTATGAGCTAAACATTATGTTCTTTGGAGGCTGCTCAAACTTGGACCCCCTCCTACTCATCCATGACCTCTGGATCCCTGCCTAATGGGTCTTGCATATCCACAGATATACCATGGACATGGGCCTTTTAAAACATCCTTTTGTTCCTTTCCAGTGTCCCTCACAGTAACATTTTGCATGACCACCTAGTACTGATGTCACAGTCTTTTTATATAACACAATTCCCATTCATTAGTCTTCCCTCTCCACTGTTGCTCACCAGTCTGCTATGCCAGCTTGATTTGTGTGATTGTCCACTTTTTTTGTTTTTATTTTTTTGCAGTCTTACTGCTGCATATTATGCTGATTATATACCACTGTTACTTTATTTTGTATTTGTTTATGGGTTGTTTATTTTTCTCTTGTTCCCCCATACATTATTTTTCATGCCTCCCAGTTGTTACATTAGCAATTATTACTTGCTTTTCTAAGACATAGTCATTAAACTTATGTTTACTGTTGTTTATTGTGCATTAAGTATTTATGAAAAACGTATTGCCTTCCTTAGAGGCTTGCCCTTTTGCCCCACTCCAAACACACACACACACACACACACACACACACACACACACACACACACACACACACACACACACACACACACACAACTGCATTACCCATCATTGTCCTGGAAATCAGTTTATTTCATCTCATCTCATCTTTTATAAAGTTTTGATGTTGTATTCACTGGGATGTGGTCACTTTCAGTCCTTTTGTAGTCCTGCCTTCCACCTCTCCAACTCCGCTATCATTCATAAATGCTTCTGTCCAGCTTACTCAGTCTCTTGTTTGTCCAGCAGTTCGCTTCCGAGTCACCTGAGTCAACTGATGCACTATCCTGCCTTCTCCTTGCAGCTCCCTTTGTCTATCTCTGCTTTTGTGCAGCAGTCTCCTTTGGAAGAGGCTTCTCATCCTTCTGTCCCATTCATATAGCTCTTCCAGGTTCCCTCCCACTTTCTTATCTTTGCTCAGCTCCTGCTTGTGGTTATCTTTGTGATTTGTTTACTTCCTGCTCATGTCTTTTACTGACATTTGACTCCTCTATACTTCCTGCTCCTGTCTTCTTCCCTGCTGAGGTTTCAGCATCGGACATTGCCTGTCCTCCCAGTGTTTTTACATTCCCTCTCCTATGGCTAACATTGCACTCCCAGTCCATGTCTGGCAGATTATTTAGATTTTTATTATCTTATTATTTCATTTTTTACAACAATGAAATGGAAACATGCATGGAATGCTTTCTGCTGCTGTTTGCTGCTACCGTACTCTATGAATCCTCTCTGTTAGTGCTTCTTGACTTCCTAGCATCACAAGTCTCTCATGTAATAACTGCTTTATAAATGGCTCCAGTTCATGTTGCTCACTTTCTCTTGTATTACAATTATCCTGATCTTATTAGTTCTTGAGCGATTTCAAGATCATCCATCTTTTCAGCCTGTCTTTTTATTATGACTTTTAGTTCTTGAATTATGTGAATCTTCTCCTGCAGCTCGGCTTTAAAATGCTGCTATTTTCCTCCCGATTTTCCACCTTCCCCTTGTAGCCCTTCCACTCTCTGTTATATTATTTGTCTTAAGAAACAGACATCTTGGCCTACTGTGATTACAGTCTCAAACAAAATACACAGTTGTTTTAAAAGCAACCGTTTGTTCCTCCTTTTGTTCCTGCTGAGTCATCTTTCCTTCTGAGTTGCTTTTTCTCCCTGAGAACAATACTTTTATCAACATTTCTGCAGGCCCTGTGTAGAGCTTTGGACTTTGGCAGACATCTTAGCTGGACTCTGATTTTGAGCATCGAGTCCGTGCAGCAGAAGGTAGCCATCCAGTAGTGTTCTGTATGGAGGATTACAGGATCTGTCTGCAGATTTATTGGCAGTTGCTTGGAGTTTAGTTAGGTCACTTTGGAACCAGCTATACGAGGAATATCAGGCTCTAGATGGGTTAGTAAAATTCCATACCTAATAAAGTTTACCTCATCAGGGAAGATGAAAGCAGAAATTTGTGACGAGCAGAACAGGAAATTGCTGAGTTTTGTTGAATTCTATATAAAATATTATCTAGTACAAATAATTAATTTGCATAAATCCTACTATACTAGTAGCTTCTGCATATATTTTAAGCAATTCATTCATTTTTAATGCTTTAAAACAAATTGTTGTACATAAAATTCAAAACATATAACTAATTTTGTTATATTTTATTTATTTGACATGTTTACTGGGGAGGTCCAACTGGGCAAGTAGCCCATTTTCAGGGGAGGCCCGGGGGGAAAGCTCCACATTTAGACAGAACAATATTACAATACAATAATACAGTAGTACAATAATACATTAATACATATAAACCAAACAGAAACTAAGAGTACAGATTTTAGGACAACAATAGGAGACGGGTACTGAAGTTCCTTTTGTACTGGAATCAGCAAAAAATGGTCGCCAATTCGTTTTCAGAGAGACTGTTAACACAGACAATAC